>NC_068422.1:54330829-54334850 GCF_023373465.1 Oncorhynchus keta | reverse complement strand
ATGTTGCAGCGTGGTGAGCGTAAATATTCTTTATTTAAGAGGACACAGACAAAAACAATAAACACTAGAAACAAACCGTGAAGCTAAAGGCTATGTGCCCTAAACAAAGTCAACTTCCCACAAAGACAGGTGGGAAAATGTATGGTTCCCAACCATACTTAGGTAGCCATTTTCCAACCTGTCTTTGTGGGAAGTTGACTGGTCCTCCTCCTTCAACAGCCGTGACAGGTTATCACATGATAATACTGTGTGTGTGTAAGTAATGGGAGGCGTGTTGTAACTGTAACACACAATTTACTTTGGAAACCCCTAAGAGGTGATCATTATAGAGTATGTGTATGACTGAGAACAATAAAGAGAGGAAGGTAGAGAGAGAGAGCGTGTGTGAGTGAAAGAGACAGAGAAAGAGAGAGAGATAGATTTAAGCTCCTGACCACAATTGTATCCTATCTCCCCCTTTGTTACTCTTTTCCTCTAGGTCAGTAAACGCGGGGGGAAGTGATGTGGAGAGTACAGGCTCAGCAGAAGAAGGCAGGAAGGAAGAGTTAGAGATGATTGGAAAGATCGAGATGTGACCTGAGGAGGGAGATGTGGAGCGAGAGGAGAGTGGAAGGAGAGAGGAAGAGGAGAGTGAAGAGGGAGGAACATGGAGAGGGAGAGGAGGAGGGAGAGGAGTAGGGAGTGCACACCAGAGAGGGGAGCCTACATTTCCACTAGAGTGCATCTGCCCCAAGTCTCACCATTCACCTTGGTATCACACAGCTTACTTTGTGCAATTTGTTGGTCTCATTTATTGAATTTGGATCTGAAAAGTGCATGTACCTACATGTGTGGCATATTGCTACCTATGTACACTAGATGACCAAAAGTATGTGGACACCTGCTCATCGAACATCTTATTCCAAAATCATGGGCGTTAATATGGAGTTGGTCCCCCTTTTGCTGCTATAACAGCCTCCACACTTCTGGGAAAGCTTTCCACTAGATGTTGGAACATTGCAGCGGGGACATTAATGAGGTTGGGCAATTGTCTTGGGCAATTAGGCCTGACTTGCAGTCTGCGAGCCAGGCCCAAAGGTTTTCCATGTGGTTGAGGTCAGGGCTCTGGCAGGCCAGTAAAGTTTCCACACCAATCTCGACAAACAAATTCTAATTGACCTCACTTTGTGCACTGTGTCATTGTCATGCTGAAACAGGAAAGGGCCTTCCCCAAACTGTTGCCAGCACGGAAACGTTGTCACGCCCTGACCGTAGATTGCTTTGTATGTTTCTATTTTTAGTTTGGTCAGGGTGTGATGTGGGTGGGTATTCTATGTTTTGTTCTAAGTTTGTATTTCTATGTGTTTGGCCTGGTATGGTTCCCAATCAGAGGCAGCTGTCAATCATTGTCTCTGATCGAGAACCATACTTGGCAGCCTGGTTTTGCCCTTAAGTTGTGGGTAGTTGTTTTCTGTTTCGTATCTGTACCAGACAGAACTGTTTCGGTTTTGTTCGTTCACGTTGTTGTTCTTGTATTTTTCAGTGTTCTATTAAAATAATTATGAACACGTACCACGCTGTACCTTGGTCCTCACCTTCTTCCACCTACGACGATCGTTACAAACGTCTATACTGTGGCATTAATATTTCCATTCACTGAAACTAAGGGGCCTAGCTGAACCATGAAAAACAGCCCCAGACCATTATTCCTGATCTACCAAACTTTACAGTTGGCACTATGCATTGGGACATGTAGCGTTCTCCTGGCATCCGCTAAACCCAGACTTGTCCGTCGGCGTGTCAGATGGTAAAGCGTGATTCATCACTCCTGAGAATGCATTTCCACTGCTCCATAGTCCAATGGTGGCGAGCTTTATGCCACTCCAGCCAACGTTTGACATTGCGCATGGTGATCTCAAGCTTGTGTGCAGCTGCTCGGCCATGGAAACCCATTTCATGAAGCTCCCGACGAACAGCTCTTGTGCGGACCTTTCTTCCAGAGGCAGTTTGGAACTCGGTAGTGAGTGTTGCAACTGAGGACAGACAATTTATTTATGTGCTATAGCACTCGGCAGTCCACCATTTAGCGTCTGAGCCGTTGTTGCTTCTAGATGTTTTTACTTCACAATAACAGCACTTATAGTTGACTGGGGCAGCTCGAGCAGGGCGATGACATCCTATAACAGGGCGATGTTGAAAGTCACTGAGCTCTTCAGTAAGGCCATTCTACTGCCAATGTTTGTCTATGGAGAGTGCATGGCTGTATGAAGGGGTGTCCACATACTTTGTATTACAGTGTATGTACAGTGTCTTGCAAAAATATTCATCCCCCTTGGCATGTTGCCTATTTTATTGCACTACAACCTGGAATTTAAGTGGATTTTTATTTGGATGTCATGTAATGACACACAAAATAGTTCAAAATGGTGAAGTGAAATGAAAAAAAATTACTTGTTTAAAAAAATAAAAAAAAAATAGAAAAGTTGTGAGTGGGGAGTATTCACCCCTTTGCCATGAAGCCCGAGTGCCGGAGTGCCAAGTCGAGTACAAAAAGGCTTCTCAACAGTTTTTACCCCCAAGCCATTAGACTCCTGAACAGGTAACCAAATGATTACCCGGACTATTTGCATTGGGTGCCCCCCAACCCCTCTTTTACGCTGCTGCTACTCTCTGTTTATCTTATATGCATAGGCACTTTAACTATACATTAATGTACATACTACCTCAATTGGCCCAACCAACCAGTGCTACCACACATTGGCTAACCGAGCTATCTGCATTGTGTCCCACCACCAGCCAACCCATCTTTTACGCTACTGCTACTCCGTTCATCATATATGAATAGTCACTTTAACCCACATGTACTGTACATACTACCTTTATAAGCCTGACTAACTGATGTCTGTATATAGCCTTGCTACTCATATTTTCAAATGTCTTTTTACAGTCGTTTTATTTCTTTACTGACCTACACCCCCACACACACACACTTTTTTTTCTCTCCGCACTATTGGTTAGAGCTTGTAAGTAAGCATGATACTGTTGTATTTGACGCGCGTGACACAAACTTTGATTTGAAGCCCCTAAATAAGATCTGGTGCAACCAATTACCTTCAGAAGTCACATAATAAGCTACATAAAGTTCACCTGTGTGCAATCTAAGTCTCATATGATCTGGCACATGATCTCAGTATATATATATACACCTGTTCTGAAAGGCCCCAGAGTCTACAACATTACTAAGCAAGGGCCACCACCAAGCAAGCAGCACCATGAAGACCAAGGAGCTTTTCAAACAGGTCAGAGACAAAGTTGTTTAGAAGAACAGTTCAGGGTTGGGTTATAAAAGAATATCGGAAACATTGAACATCCCACAGAGCACCATTGAAACCATTATTAAAAAAATGGAAAGAATATGGCACCACAACAAACCTGCCAAGATAAGGCTGCCCACCAAAACTCACAGACCAGGCAAGGAGGGCATTAATCAGAGAGGCAACAAAGAGACCAAAGATAACCCTGAAGGAGCTGCAAAAGCTCCACAGCGTAGACTGGAGTATCTGTCCATAGGACCACTTTTAGCCGTAAACTCCACAGAGCTGGGCTTTACGGAAGAGTGGCCAGAAAAAAAGCCATTGCTTAATGAAAACAATAAGCAGACTCGTTTGGTGTTCACCAAAAAGGCATGTGGGAGACTCCCCAAACAGGATGGAAGAAGGTACTCTGGTCAGATGAGGCAAAAATGTAGCTTTTTGGCGATCAAGGAAAATGCTATGTCTGCCGCAAACCCAACACATCTCATCACCCCGAGAACACCATCCCCAGCATCATGCTGTGGGGATGTTTTTCATCGGCAAGAACTGGGAAACTGGTCAGAATTGAAGGGATGATGGTTGGCGCCATCATACAGGGATATTCTTGAGGGAAATCCGTTTCAGTCTTCCAGAGATTTGAGACTGGGACGGAGGATCACCTTCCAGGAGAACAATGACCCTAAGCATACTGCTAAAGCAACACTCAAGTGGTTTAAGGGGAAACATTT
>NC_068422.1:54327193-54330729 GCF_023373465.1 Oncorhynchus keta | reverse complement strand
AAAAATGGAAGGGGAAAGAAGTAAGGAACTTGTCTGTTGGCCCTGCATTAAAGAACAGAAATGGTTCATGAAAATTGTGATGAATTAAAAACATATACCAATTTCATTTAAGGACCAAAAAATGTACAGTTTATAAAGAGATTTCCAATGTACCCATTCCATGGCACATGGTTTATGACTTGACACACAAAACAACGCCGGATTCAGAACTTCAAATTTTTCAAATGAAATTACTATACAAAATTCTTTCAAACAATAGAATGTTATATATATATGGGGGATACAATCTTCCCAGCTTTGCAGATTTTGCTGTGAGGAGGCAGAGTCATTAGATCATTTATTTTGGTACTGTCCATATATAGCTCGTTTTTGGTCACATCAACTAATGCTGCAGATAGCAATACTGGATCATTTGAAAAGCCATAGTCAATCAATCAATAATAGAATCATTATTTTAGCATAAATGTTTATCTTTAATTTACAATCTGTAGAAGCTATGAGATTAGAAATGTTCAGTACTTTTGTGAAGCATCACAGCACAGTTGAGAAATATATGGCAAATATAAATCCAAAATGGATGGTGTTAAGAGATAGATAGGATGAGCTGAAGAGTGGGACTAATAACAAGATAGCAATAGCAAAACATACGGGGTCTGTAACATATATAGATTCAAACATTTTGTACAGAATAGCAGTTACAAATAGAAGTTACAAACATCATGGGAAAATCAACAAGAAATCAGCCAAGACCTCAGAAAAAAATGTAGACCTCCACATGTCTGGTTAATCCTTGGGAGCAATTTCCAAATGGCTGAAGGTACCACGTTCATCTGTACAAACAATAGTACGCAAGTCTACACACCATGGGACCACGCAGCCATCATACTGCTCAGGAAGGAGACGCGTTCTGTCTCCTAGAGATGAACGTACTTTGGTGCAAAATGTGCAAATCAATCCCAGAACAACAGCAAAGAACCTTGTGAAGACCCTGGAGGAAACAGGTACAAAAGTATCTATATCCACATTAAAACGAGTTCTATATCGACATAAGCTGAACGTCCGCTCAGCAAGGAAGAAGCCACTGCTGCAAAACCGCCATAAAAAAGCCAGACTACAGTTTGCAACTGCACATGGGGACAAAGATCATACTTTTTGGAGAAATGTCCTCTGGTCTGATGAAACAAAAATAGAACTGTTTGGCCATAATGACCATCGTTATGTTTGGAGGAAAAGGGCGGAGGCTTGCAAGCCGAAGAACACCATCCCAACCGTGAAGCACGGGAGTGGAAGCATCATGTTGTGGGGGTGCTTTGCTGCAGGAGGGACTGGTGCACTTCACAAAATATATGGCATTATGAGGTAGGAAAATTAGGTGGATATATTGAAGCAACATCTCAAGACATCAGTTAAAGCTTTGTCGCAAATGGGTCTTCCAAATGGACAATGACCCAAAGCGTTCTTCCAATTTTGTGGCAAAATGGCTTAATAAGGACAACAAAGTCAAGGTATTGGAGTGGCCATCACAAAGCCCTGACTTCAATCCTATAGAAAATGTGTGTGCAGAACTTAAAAAGAGTGTGCGAGCTAAGATGCCTACAAACCTGACTCAGTAACACCAGCTCTGTCAGGAGGAATGGGCCAAAATGCACCCAATTTATTGTGGGAAGCTTGTGGAACGCTACCCGAAACGTTTGACCCAAGTTTAACATTTTAAAGGCAATGCTACCAAATACTAATTGAGTGTATGTAAACTTCTGACCCACTGGTAATGTGATGAAATAAATAAAAGCTGAAGTAAATCATTCTCTCTACTATTATTCTGACATTACACACTGTCAAAGTAAAGTGGTGATCCTAACTGACCTACGACAGGGAATTTTTACTCTGATTAATTGTCAAGAATTGTGAAAAACTGAGTTTAAATGGCCTATGTAAACTTCCGACTTCAACTGTATATATACAGTGGGGAGAACAAGTGTTCGACACACTGCAGATTTTGCAGGTTTTCCTACTTACAACTTATGTAGCGGTCTGTAATTTTTATCATAGGTACACTTCAACTGTGAGAGACGGAATCTAAAACAAAAATCCAGAAAATCACATTGTATGATTTTTAAGTAATTAATTTGCATTTATTAAATATTACAAGTATTTGATACATCAGAAAAGCAGAACTGCACATTTGCACAGAAACCTTTGTTTGCAATTACGTTTCCTGTAGTTCTTGACCAGGCTTGCACACACTGCAGCAGGGATTTTGGGCTCACTCCTCCATACAGACCTTCTCTCCAGATCCTTCAGGTTTCGGGTCTGGTCGCTGGGCAATACGGACGTTCAGCTCTCTCCAAAGATTTTCTATTGGGTTCAGGCTCCGGAGACTGGCTAGGCCACTCCAGGACCTTGAGATGCTTCTTACGAGCCACTCCTTAGTTGCCCTGGTTGTGTGTTTCGGGTCGTTGTCATGCTGGAAGACCCAGCCGCGACCCATCTTCAATGCTCTTACTGAGGGAAGGAGGTTGTTGGCCAAGATCTCGCGATACATGGCCCCATCCATCCTCCCCTCAATACGGTGCAGTCGTCCTGTCCCCTTTGCAGAAAAGCATCCCCAAAGAAAGATGTTTCCACCTCCATGCTTCACAGTTGGGATGGTGTTCTTGAGGTTGTACTCATCATATTTATTTATTATGTATTTATTGAATTATTGGCCTGATGTTGATGTGGCACTCTGGGACTGTAACTGAATAGCCCTACTGTCTATTGCCTAGGAGAGGTTATTCTCTAGATTAGAGATGTGCAGCTCCAAGACATTGATTATTATTATTGATTATATTGTCTGTTGGCCCTACACTCACCCCAGAGTGCTCCAATACAGGTGAACAGAAGTCAAAGGTTGGTGCTCAGACTCTCACTTTTATTGGTTTTCCTCTTTTAGGGGAGGAGCCTCAGGGTAGGATCACCATATGCAAAAACAAAAAGAACCCCTGCTCACTGTTCATTACAGTTGACCTCCATGACAGGAAGCAGACCTACAGCCTGCAGTGAGTTCACTGATCACATGACAATGATGACATATCAATAGTGTGGCTGAACTGAAATATTCCCCAGACTTTGCCAAAACAAATAGTATTATTATGGTTGTTATTATGAAATGTTTAACGCTTATGGAATCAGAAACAACTTATCTTCATATGGAGCAGTAAATGTAGATGATATAAGTGTGTGGGATTAATCTAAAAAAGAAAAACAGGTAGACTGACTGAGTGCTGCGACAGGGAGAGAATGAAGTGGGCTTGAACAACAAGCTGTGGAGTTCACTCCATTTTAATACCATACCTATTAATTAACACATTCCCTCATACAAAATCTGAGTTGATTTTTTTGGAAAGTGCCATTTCTTAAAAATGTTTATACTTCGCTGTGGAAACTTAAATGTGGAAACTTCTTAAATCAGTTATGCACAGGGTCAACATTTTCCTGTGACATTCCCACTTCGTTCTCATTTGCTCTCCCCTTTTATGTACATTATTCTTGCAAAT
>NC_068422.1:54284484-54327093 GCF_023373465.1 Oncorhynchus keta | reverse complement strand
ACCCCCTTTTGACCTTCCTCCTTTTTCCGCAGCAACCAGTAATCCGGGTCACGGCACCAATGTAACAGTACTTTTTAAAACCGTCCCCTCGCCCATACCCGGGCGCGAACCAGGGAATCTCTCTGCTTAATAACGACAACAGTCACCCTCGAAGCATCGTTACCATCGCTCCACAAAGCCACGGCTCTTGCAGAGCAAGGGGAACTACTACTAGTCTCAGAGCAAGTGACGAATCGATTGAAACGCTTACTTAGCGCACACCGCTAACTAAGCTAGCCATTTCACATCCGTTACACTTACCCTCTCTTGCTCTTTTGCACCTCAGTATCTCTATTTGCACATCATCATCTGCACATCTATCACTCCTGTATCAATGCTAATTTGTAATTATTTTAGCCTCTATGGCTTATTTATTGGCTACCTCCCTGCTCACTACATAGATACAGGCGTCCTCCTAACTCAGTTGACGCAGAGGAAGGAAATGACTCAGGGATTTCACCATGGGATGACTTTAAAACAGTTACAGATTTGAATGGTTGGAGAAAACGGAGGATGGAACAACAACATTGTAGTTACTCCACAATACTCACCTAATTGACAAAGTGAAAATAAGGAAGCATGTACAGAATAAAAATATTCCAAAACATTCATCAAACTTAAAGTAATATTGCAAAAGATGTGGCAAATAAATTAACTTTTTTCCTGAATACAAAGTGTTATGTTTGAGAATATAAAGTCCAACACATTGCAGAGTACCATTTTCCATATTTTCAAGCATAGAGGTGGCTGTATCATGTTATGGGTATGCTTGTAATTAGTACTGTGGCGTTTTTTCATGAAAAGAAAAACATAATTGAAATAACACAGGCAAAATACTGAGAAAATCTGGTTCTGTCTGCTTTCCACCAGACGCTGGGTGAGAATTCACCTCTCAGCAGGACAATTTTGAAAAGAATAATGGTCAAATGTTACACACTCCAGGTGTGGAAAACTCTTAGAATTACCCAGAAAGACTCACAGCTGTAATCACTGGCAAAGGTGCTTCTACAAAGTATTGAATCAGTGATGTAAATACTTACGTAAAAATAAATATTTCTGTATTTCATTATCAATAAATTAGCAAACACTTCTAAAAACATATTTTCACTTTGTCACTATGGAGTATTGTGTGTAGAACGGTGAGAGAAAAAATCAATTTAATCCATTTTGAATGCAGTCTAACATAACAAAATATGGAATAAGTCAAATAGTGCCTTAAGACAGTATTGATACTATGTACCAATGTTTAAGCTAAAGGTGGGCTGCATTGTACAATCTGTACTGTATGGGGCCCTATACAGAAGTCAGTAATGGTACAATACTGTATTAAGTAAGTAGCCTTGCACAAACCTTGGCTTGTGCGAGCAAAATGGTTAATGAGAGCAGGATCTCTTGTTTCTGTAGCCTGAGGCAGCTTGATGTACAAGTACACCCCTAGACAGGATGCTAGTGTATCGCAGGACCTTAACCCCAATCCATCTCCTCAATGGTGAGTGCCAAGCATTTGGTCCCATTTTTACAGAAATAGGAAAAGAGGCAGAGGGAGAGAGAGAGAAAGGGTTGGAGAAAGAGGAGGGGGATGAAAGGCACACACCAAGTCCGGAAGATTTTACACAGCAATATCCAGGTAATACTGTATCATTGTAGATTACAACCAGGCTATGCACATCATTCCTCTGTTAATGTACGTACAAAGTCATCTTTATAAGCATTAATACACAGATTGAGTTAAGGGAGCTATCCGAGAGGCTGGATGACTAGTGACGAAATGAAATTGGACACACACGGGAGGAGAAGAGTCATACAGCTGTGTGTGTATGTGTGTGTCATATAGCAGTTTATGAGCACTAGAGCTGTCTCCTCCAGGATGACAGCTTTCCCACTACTTAAGGGACTCGGTATAATTCCTACACTTAAGGGATCCTAGGCGTATTTCCATATCTTATCCCCCAATCTAAATAATATATTTGAGGTCGGGTCTCTCACTGCTCTCACTGCTAAGATTTCCTCTCAAAGTATGAATTTATGTATGCAATTAACTTACCTCAAGATGCCTCAAGGTTTCAAGTAGTGCATAATGAGTCTTTGGGTAAGATGTACAGTATTAATAGGTTTAAAAATGTATATAATGTACAGTATTGCACCCTACTTTACTAAAATGTACTCTACTCAAGACTTCTTTTCAACATTCATTCAGAACGTCTGGAAGAATATGTATTTTAAACTTTAATTTTGCTTCCTGGGACTATTCTAATTCACCCCTCACCTCTCTGTTTTGTCAGGTTTAATTTCAAATCGAAAGGGGATCTCTTTAAAACTCTTACATTTGTCCTGGGTGTTTCACATTGTCTCGGTCTCTCTCTCCCTCTCTCAGTTTGTCTCTCTCACTTTGTCAAACTCCCTCTCTCACCTTGTCTCTGTCTCTCACTTTGTCTTTGTCTCTGTTCCTCTCATTTTGTCCCCCCTCTCTCTCTTTGTCAATCTCTATTTCTCACGTTGACTATCTCACTTTGTCAATCTCCCTCTCTCACCTTGTCTCTGTCTCTCATTTTGTCTTTGTCCCTTCCACTTTTGTGCCTCTCACTTTGTCGATTTCTCTCTCACTTTCTCTCACTTTCTCTCTCACTTTCTGTCTGTCTGTTTCTGTCCTGTCTGTCTGTCTGTCTGTCTGTCTGTCTGTCTGTCTGTCTGTCTGTCTTCTGTTCTCTCTGTCTTTGTCTTCCCTCTCCCTTTTCTCTCTCTCTCTCTCTTACATTGAATGAACTACAGGACAAAATACAAACCCTCCAACCCAAAAAGGCCTGTGGTGTTGATGGTATCCTAAATTAAATGAAATTATAACATATACAGACCACAAATTCAAAATGGCTAAACTCTTTTTAACACCATCCTCAGCTCTGGCTACTTCCCCAATATTTGGAACCAAGGACTGATCACCCCAATCCACAAAAGTGGAGACAAATTTGACCCCAATAACTACTGTGGGATATGCATCAACAGCAACCTTGAGAAAATCCTCTGCATTATCATTAACAGCAGACTCGGGCATTTCCTCAGCGAAAACGAAGTACTGAGCAAATGTTAAATTGGCTTTTTACCAAATTACTGTACAACAGACCACATAATCACCCTACACACCTTAATTGATAAACAAACCAAAACAAAGGCAAAGTCTTCTCATGCTTTGTTGATTTCAAAAAAGCTTTAGACTAAATTTGGCACGAGGACCTGCTATACAAATTGTAGGAAAGTGGTGTTGGGGGAAAAACATAAGACATTATAAAATCCCTTTACACAAACAACAAGAGTGCGGTTAAAATAAAAAAAACAACAACATTACTTTCCACAGGGCTAGGGGTGAGACAGGGATGCAGGTTAAGCCCCACCCTCTTCAACAAATGTGACCCGATTCAGGAAACTAGGTGTATGTCGCAAGTCACGACTTCACAGGAGAGATGTTTGAACGTAAAACATTTTTTTTATATCAAAATCCGTTATTTGGCAGAAATGCCTTCTCGAACATGTGCCTTAATATCAAACTTGTATGCCATCTGTAAATACGAAAACAATTGTTCAAGTATGAGCCTAGTTGGTTTAACCACAGACAAAGTGAGCAACCTTCCTGGTTGCTATGATTGGCTGAGATAATGAGTGGGCTGGATTTGTCAAGAGATGAGATTGGATTGGTCTACCATATAGCACACGTCTCTCTATTGGAGTTGGTCAGTATGCCTAGGTAATCGTGTCAAACGTTGCTTTTAAAAAATGTATTACATAGTAAAACTGCATAAACCTAATGTAAAGTTAAAGTGTACTGTTAGCTAGCTAATGTTAGCTGGCTGGCCCTCTAGCTAACGTTATGTGTATGCTCTCCACTTCCGGGAGGACCGAGTTTTGAAATCAGTGGAATTTGAGTATGATAGCTAAGGAGATGGAGAAAACACCCGTCTGGATTCCATCATCAAGGGCACCATGCATGGCATCAGACAGGAGGCACGTCCAACCATAATGTAAACTGATAAGATAGTCTAGCTAGCTACATTTTCTATTATTACACGTTTCTAATTTTGACAGGAAGTGGCTGGTTCGCTAGCTAACGTTGTGTATGATCTTATTCTTCATATCTCACACACAATTCTCACACAAATTTGCTTGACTAGTTATAGCCATAGAACCTGGTTGGTTAGCTACGTGCAGATTCATGCAGGGTAGTAATGTCATGAGTTGTGATTATGGTCCAGTGTTTAGCTATATAGCTAAATATCTTAACAAAATAATCCACTCTAATTTTGACAAAGTATTTTAATTTCAAGTTAGTGAACTAGCTAGCTAACATTAGCTGGCTGGCTCGCTAACTAAAGTTGCGTCATCCGTTGGGATTCATTGTTTACCAAGCTAGTTACATTTCTGAACAAAACACTCTCGTCTTAGTGTGCCAGAGCGCAGAATAAGTGATTTGAATTTTTGAATGCTCAACACCCTTTGAAAATGTCCTGTGTCTGTAAACATTGACAATAAAGTGTAATTAAATTGTTGCCAGGAGCACTGTTACAGTCACCAAAACTCTGGACAACCTGTAAACTGCCTAACCAGCTCTGCTAGGGGGTGTGAAATGGTCAGAGTCAGGTGTTCTCTCATTATGTGTCTGGAAGTAGCTAGCCAATGTTAGCTTGGGTGCTTGACTGTTGTTGTGAGGTCAGCGCCTTCGGAACAACCCTACTTATTGGCCAGAGCATCCAGTGTTCGCTCTGAACGCGAAACGCTCTGAATTTACGTACTGACAATCTGACAGCACAGTCACCAACGCTCTGGATAATATACTGTAACAGCCTAACCAGCTCAGCTAGGGCGAGTACTGTTTACTGAGCTGTTTTCTCTCTCTTAGATGTGTGGAAGTAGCTGGCAAGTTGGTACAGAACGCATGGATCAACCCTAAAGAGATGGGTGAGGCTAAGGCTTAAGAGGGTGTGAACAATGCTGAATGGGTATAGACAAAGATGGTTTCTCCAATAGTAGTACCAAAACATTGAAAAGCGGTTTTCTTAAAAGTTAGTTTACAAATTGATCAACTTTCAAAGCAGAATTACTTTCCATACCATTTTGTAGCTATGAGTCTCTAATTTAATCCAATGTAAAAAACAGAACTTAAAATGTTGCTACATAAATATAGGTTGTATTTACAATGGTGTTTGTTCTTCACTGGTTGCCCTTTTCTTTTGGCAACAGGTCACAAATCTTGCTGCTGTGGTTGCAATTTGTGGAATTTCATCCTTTCACAATGTCAAGAAATTCACCAAAACTGTATCCATGTGCATACTATCCTATAAAACTCCCCTGCAGAGAGGAACTATGACATCGGTGATCGGGAGTTCCCAGTGGTGTAGGGGGCATTAGAGGAGTGGAGACACTGGCTGGAGGGTGCCAAGGACCTGTTTCTCATCCTCACCGACCATTGGAACTTGGAGTACATATGGAGAAAGAGGCATCTGAACCCGTGCCAAGCAAGGTGGGCCCTTTTCTTTACTAGATTCAACTACACCTTGTCATACCGCCCAGGTTCAAAGAACATCAAAGCCGATAACCTGTCCCAACTCCACGATTCGGGAGAGGTTCTTGTCCTGAGTGGTCCCGTCATACCGCCCTCCTGACTCGTTGCTCAGGATGTCTCCCGCTACGTCAAGTCCTGCTCCGCATGTGCCCAAACCAAGTTTTCCTGGAACGCACCAGCTGTAAAACTCCCTCCCCATGCCTCAGTGGCCTTGGACCGATCTGTCGATAGATTTTGTCACTGATCTTCCCCTGTCTGATGGTTTCACCACTGTTATGGTTGTTGTTGACAGATTCTCCAAATCATTCTGTTTTATCCCTCTCTCTGGTCTCCTTACTGATCTCCAGGTGCTATGGCCATCCGGGGATATTGTCTCCGACCGTGGTCCCCAATTCACATCACATGAATGGAGAGACTTCATGGAGAAGCTGGGGCTCACGGTCAGTCTCACATCCGGGTACTGGCCTCAGTCCAACAGGCAAGTGGAGAGGATTCAATCAGGAGCTGGAGAAGTTCCTGAGGAGTCACTGTCAGGACCGGCAGAGGGAGTGGGCCTGGTTTCTTCCCTGAGAGGAGTACCCCCAGAACTCTCATCCACCTGGTTGTCTCTCTTCCAGTGCATCCTGGGGCACCCTGGATCTGTGGACCCCGAGCCAGACCGAAGTCCCTGCAGTGGATGAGTGGTTCCGGCAGGCAGAGAAGATTTGGGACTCCAATGCGCCGTCTGGTGCCAAAAGGAGCAGGCGGACCGCCACCACAGTAAGGCACCCATTTTCCATCCTGGTGATCACGTCCGGCTATCCACCAGGAACCTCCCGCTCTGCCTGCCCTCCCGGCAACTGAGCAATCGGCTAGTGGGGCCATTCAAAGTTCAAAGTTCAAACTTACCGATTACAGCTTCCCAATGACTACGAGATCTCACCTTCTTTTCACGTTTCCCTCCTCAGGCCGGTGGTTCCTGGTCCCCTGGCTGATGCCGTCCCCCATGACAACCCTCAGCCTCCCTGGACATTGAGGGTAGTCCCGCCTATGCTGTCAGATCCCCCCTGAACTCCTGACGTCACGGGGGTCGACTCCAGTACCTGGTGGATAGAGAAGGGTGCAGTCCAGTGGACTGGTGTTGGGTTCCAACGGACAACATTCTAGATCCCAACATCATCTGAGATTTCAACCTTCGCCATCCGGACTGGCCCGCTCTTCGTCCTCCTGGCCAAGTGTCGTTCTAAAGCTGTAGCAGCATGTCATGGGGGGGGGGGTATTATCTCTCCAGCATTCATCACTGTCTACTAACCACTGGTCCTGGCGAACAAACCTTAC
Organism: Oncorhynchus keta; assembly: GCF_023373465.1. Taxonomy (NCBI): domain Eukaryota; kingdom Metazoa; phylum Chordata; class Actinopteri; order Salmoniformes; family Salmonidae; genus Oncorhynchus; species Oncorhynchus keta. The sequence continues at coordinate 54,320,189 of NC_068422.1, read as the reverse complement.
GCACATCTGCGCCTCATTAGGCACATCTGGACTTCATCACCTCACTGACTACTTACCCCTTTATCTAGTGCTCTGTTGTCAGGCAATATTGTTTGTTTCCATGTTTAGACACGTTCTTGTTTTGTATTGTTCAATGTTCATCATTAAACTCACAAACTGCACTTGTTTCCTGGCTCCCTGTCATCTACGTTACAGTCCCAGGATTGATGCTTTTTTGGTCAATGGGAACAGGTGAGCTTCAACCAATTGTAGCTTATTTCAATACATTATATATTCAATGGGAAAAGAAGTGTCAGATCCTTGATGCTTATGTCAATATCTTTGCCGTCAATATATAATAATAATAATATATGCCATTTAGCAGACGCTTTTATCCAAAGCGACTTACAGTCATGTGTGCATACATTCTACGTATGGGTGGTCCCGGGGTCAATGGGAAAAGACGGGTGTCAACCAAAGCATGCTTATGTCAATATATTGCATTCAATGGGAAAAGATGAGCATCACAGGGTTGCATTCAATGGGGTAAAATTTTACTCATACTATTGATGCCTAGAGTCTAGATGCCTAAGTGAATGCATTGCATTCAATGGGGAGAGATTAGCATCCCAATAAGGATGCCTACGGTACTTGACACCGTCCTTCTCCCTCCTTTCTCTCTTTCTCCCTTCCTTCTCTTTCCCACTCCCGTCATCTTGTCACTCTTTCTCCCTCCTCTCTCACTCCTCTTTCCTTTCTCTCTCTCCCTCCCCTCCATTCTTTCCCCTTATTTACCATTTCCCCTTCCCCCTCATCTCTAGCTCTCCTACCTCCACAGACAGGATAATGACTAGTGAGTATGGCTGTTGTGGTGATTGTATTACTGCCACAGCGGTGGTCATGAACTCAGTCACCCTTTGGTCACGGTTTCTCCAAGTGTTGATGCTGCTGAAATGAAATCCCATTTTATCAGTTTTATTTTCCCAGATTGTATAGAGTTTCACTCTCAAAAATCACACTTTAAAAAAATATAAAAACTAACACAATTGGATGTTCAAATTCCACAACACTGCTTAATTCACATATCTTTTCATTCCATGTTTGATCACCTGCCAACCAGTAAGAATTCCGGCTCTCACAGACCTGTTAGTTTTTCTTTAAGAGGCCATCCTGTTCTCCACTCATTACCTGTATTACCTGCACCTGTTTGAACTCGTTACCTGTATAAAAGACATCTGTCCACACACTCAATCAAACAAACTCCAACCTCTCCACAATGGCCGAGACCAGAGAGCTGTGGAAAGACATCAGGGTACAATTCTAGACCTGCACAAGGCTGGGATGGGCTACAGGACAATAGGCAAGCAGCTTGGTGAGAAGGCAACAACTGTTGGTGCAATTATTAGAAAATGGAAGAGGTTCAAGATAACGGTTAATTACCCTCGGTCTGGGGCTCCATGCAAGATCTCACCTCGTGGGGCATCAATGATCATGAGGAAGGTGAGGGATCAGCCCAGAACTACACGGCAGGACCTGGTCAATGACCTGAAGAGAGCTGGGACCACAGGCTCAAAGAAAACCATTAGTAACACACTACGCCGTCATGGATTAAAATCCTGCAGCTCACGCAAGGTCCCCTTGCTCAAGCCAGCGCATTTCCAGGCCCGTCTGAAGTTTGCCAATGACCATCTGGATGATCCAGAGAAGAAATGGGAGAAGGTCATGTTGTCTGATGAGACAAAAATATAGCTTTTTGGTATAAACTCCACTCGCCGTGTTTGGAGGAAGAAGAAGGATGAGTACAACCCCAAGAACACCATCCCAACCGTGAAGCATGTAGGTGGGAACATCATTCTTTGGGGATGCTTTTCTTTAAAGGGGACAGGACGACTGCACCGTTTTGAGGAGAGGATGGATGGGGCCATGTATCGAGAGATCTTGGCCAACAACCTCCTTCCCTCAGTAAGAGCTTTGAAGATCGGTTGTGGCTGGGTCTTCCAGCATGACAACGATCTGAAACACACAGCCAGGGCAACTAAGGAGTGGTTCCGTAAGTAGCATGTCAAGGTCCTGGAGTGGCCTAGCTAGTCTCCAGACCTGAACCCAATAGAAAATCTTTGGAGGGAGCTGAATGTCCGTATTGCCCAGCAACAGCCTGATCTGGAGAAGGTCACTATGGAGGAGTGGGCCAAAATCCCTGCTGCATTGTGTGCAAACCTGGTCAAGAACTACAGGAAATTTATGAACTCTGTAATTACAAACAAAGGTTTCTTTACCAAATATTAAGTTCTGCTTTTCTGATGTATCAAATACTTATGTCATGCAATAAAATGCAAATTAATTACTTAAAAATCATACAATGTGATTTTCTGGATTTTTATTTTAGATTCCGTCCCTCACAGTTGAAGTGTACCTATGATAAAAATTACAGACCTCTACATGCTTTGTAAGTAGGAAACACTGACGATTTTGCAGGTTATCAAATACTTGTTCTCCCCACTGTATCTACTGTGCATACTATGTTACTTTTACACACATTTTTGTTCCCTTTAGTTTCTCTCCACCATCTCTCCACATCTACTCCATCATTGCTGTACAGTCTCTCCCAGTCTCTTTCAAAAAGGTTCCTCAAACATTTACATAGTTTTCCGCTTTAATATCAGTATCTCCAAGGTTTCTCCTAGTCTTTTCTCCAGTCTCTCTTCAGTTTCCACATCTATTATACCTCCATAGTATCTCTTACATACTATTTTCCATACTGTCTGATTCCAACAGTGTCCTGTATCTCTGCGTGTTCTAGTCTCAGCCTCTCTGCCCTCATCTCTCTCTCATCACATCCACCTATCAGCCCCTGATAAACTGTGACATGCTGAACCACACTTAGAATTGATACAAATTCCAGACGCTGCGAGCGCCTGACATTCAGAGCAGTTTGAAGGACAACTGAGGAAATGAGAAGGATATAATGGAACATGCCTGAAGCCTAAACAGCAGTCAGAGGCACTCTTTTAATGTGATCTGCTTGAGCGCTTCAATATTAAGAGCAATTAAAGAAAAGTGGCAGTGACTGCACGAGGCGTCACATGCCTGATAGCACCAAAATAGCTGCACATCCACATCCTACACAAACAGCAAAAAGGGAACTGACAATCGCAGATAAGGTCTTTTCCAGAAATCCTGGTAGGAAAATTCCCAGCCCCTGCATCTTTCCACAGCCCTGCTCAGCATCATTTCCACTCCCAGGCCCTTCTCCCCAGCCCTGTTCCATGTAAGAAACCTAACAACCCAGGCCCTTCTCCCCAGCCCTGTTCCAGTGTAAGAAACCTAACGCCAGGGTAGTGGGTTCAACCATCGGAGAATGATGCCATGATTGTAAGTACTGGATAAAACTGCTAAAGCATATATTATTATTTATATTATTACTGTGTAAGCTTCCTCCGGTATGGTCTGGCGTCTGAGATCAAGATACACCCAAACACACAACCACGGCATAAGCAAAAATAGATACAGCCTTGTGCCCTAGCCCTCTCCAAACCCCAGAGGTGAGCCCAAGTTTTCCCCTGTGAGACAGCTATATGTGGAAAAGGCTGGGAGGAGACGTGGGAGCGTATCCAGTGGGGCACCATTCATCTCATATGTTTTCCATGTTCCACTTGGCACACTATCAGCTGCAGGAGAGAGTGTGGGAGTGTGCACAGGATCAATTGTGAGCAGGTGTGTGTGAATGTGAAGCAGGTTTTAGTGTGAGAGAACGATGGAGACAGAGACAGAGAGTGTGTGTGTGTGAGTGTGTGTGTGTGTGTGTGTCATATGTCATTACTGCCCTGTACCCTTCTGTACCTTGGTATAAGGATACAGAGCTCAAGGGAGGGACAACAACTCACATTTACAATGGGGTAAAGGAGAGAGAAATAAATAGAGAGGGAGAGAGATAGTGTTTGAGAATGGAGAGACAGAGAGAGAGCGAGAGAGAGAGAATGGAAAGCGAGAAAGAGGGAGATAAAAGAGAGAGAGTGTGAGAATGGAGAGACACAGAGAGAGCAGAGCCACGCACATACCTTTCAGGGGGCAGCTGCTCAAAATCCCCCCTCCCCTCCCAAATAAAAGATGAAAAAAGAACATAGACCTTTGTAATTTATAACTAGAGCTCTAGAGATTCATAACTTACCAACTGCCCGTGTACCCAAAATCTCAACATTTATAGTTATATTTATTTTCTGCAGAGGCAACACATTCACTCATTACACATGGTAGTGCCAGTGATTCCTAGGCCTACTAAGAGACGACGAGCAATGATTGCCGCTCTGGATAATCTGCTAAATGACAACAACAATTTTCTGAGCTTCAAGAAATTCTGAAATTAGCTTGTTTGATGTGCAATTTGTCACATTTACATATTCTAAATAAAATGACAAAGGAATTAATAAAAATAACGAAATCCACCGATCCGCAGTGGGCACTTTTTCATAAGAGCGCAAAAGTGCCTGAAAGTGAGAATGGAGAGACAGAGGGAGTGAGAGAGAGAGAGCACGAGACAGAAACAGAGACACAGAAACAGTGAGAAATTAGAGTGACAGAGTAGATATCTAAGCAAGAACCTCCAGGAGAATACTCCTTCCTCGTGTGGATCAAACTCCTGGTGGGAGAGACACTGCCTAGTGAGAGAGACATTGTGATTAAGTGAAAGTATGATGCCACTTTAATTATCTATTAGAATAACGTTCTGCTGCTGAAAATGTTTCATCATATTAAAAGACTGATTCTAAATTGTGCATGGGGCAGGATTCATTTGGCGCTATTCTCTATTCACTGATCTAATTTGGTTCCCCTCCCTCCTTTCTCCACTCGCCGATGTCTCCAAGGGAAAGAAGTGGCACTTAAAAACATCTTTATCTCTCTGTCCCAACAACGGCAGAGCAAGGATTTTTTTTTTTAACTCTCCTTCTGTTAAAAAACATGACAACTATCCAAACAATAAAATGGATACTTATAGCCTCTATCGCTAAACTGCATTTGAACAGATAGAGAGTGAGAGAGAGAGAGAGAGAGAGAGAGAGAGAGAGAGAGAGAGAGAGAGAGAGAGAGAGAGAGAGAGAGAGAAAGAAAATCTGAACGCAGGACAGGGCTACTGTATGACGTTTGACAGGAGAGATGCCTTTTTTAACTTTGAAACTAGAATAGTCCCAGTGACAGTTTCACCGCTATGAATTGCCGTTTTAAAGGGCGACAACACATCCTGATTTGGCCTCGTTTTAGAGTTGGTTCATTAAGAAATGCTAGCAGCCATGACTGAATTCAAATGTAAGTAGGTTTCGTTGTGTTTTGATGTTCATGTCTCAGGTGTGAAGAGTTATCCAAGTAATTTTGCCAATTAGCTTAGCAACTGTGGCAAATGGGGTTTGGCTTTGGATAGCCTATGTCTGGGGATAGTTAGGGACCGTCAATAAATAACACAATGTAAATCGGACAATATTTTCATAATGCACATATTTTAGTTGTCCCATTAAATAATTGCAATATTTGTATATGAATTTCAAAAATGTCTAGTTGGTTTGAAGTTTTTCAGTAATTGGAATTTGGAGCTATTGATCTTTTAAAGGGGAATGGAAACACTTTAGGAAGTAAATCTAAGCAAAGAGATGTATCCAATCCACTCATCCTAAACATGTGCATTTATCATAAAAACAAATTTATATTTAGTATTTTGATTGTCAACTAGGTTTATTTGAGCTATAGTCAGTGCAATTTTAAATTGCCATAGTAACGACTGACGCCAGTACGTCACTGGCAGAAATCAGAAAATTGTCTGTGGTATTACGTTTTCGCACGGAGAGTGAATCAAAGAGAGTGAGGTTAGGTGTGGACAACAGAGATAGGAATTCAAACATGAACTGTATAGCGCCAGGCTGTATGAATTGGCATACAAAAAATCAGTCTCCCCAAGGATCCACAACTTTTGAAGAAGAATGTCCCGAAGAGAAAGGAAGTTCCAGCTCAAGCTAGCAAGATCTGCAGACAGCACTCCGGAGGCAGACGTCACACACAGGCACTTTCGATGCGGCAACCGGGAGTTTCCGAATGGAAAGGAGTCATAGGCCTACGGTGAAGCGCTCTGCTTGCGCCTCTATTTTGAATTTTGAGGGTTATGGAGTAGGGGTTACTGACCGACCATCATCAACATCGCTGACTTCGGAGCCAAGCAAAAAGCCAGACTGAACGGAGGAGGCAACACGAGTGAATGGAGCGTGGGGTAAAGTTTAACGTAAACTCACCCCATTCCGTACAAATGTGAGCAACCGCAACATTCAAACCAGGCTACAAAGAAAACTAATGGGTATGAGTTTACGTTACCGGTCATGACTGTTGTTGACTAGTCTAGTAGCTAAAATGGGGAGAAGTCGTTCCATTTTAAAGCAATACTATTAAGGCAGGTCGTACAGGCCCTAGAGCCCAGAACAGACTATCAACGGCACGCAATACAACATAGAGCAATAACTTTATTGATCTCTATTCCACATAAGGTAACTGATGCAAGCAGTAGAATCAGATTTTCAGAAACTTGTAAAAATACACCTTATGGAACAACGGGGACTGTGAAGAGACACACACAAAGGTACAGACACATGCAAATATTGTTGTATGGTGGTATTAAACATTTTGTATTGTAGATATGTAGTGGTGTAATAATGCTATATGATGTAGTGTTTTATTTATTTTTTCATTTGTATTGTAAGTGCTTTAATATGTTTGGACCCAGGAAAAATTAATGTGGCATTGGCAGCAGCTAATGGGGATCCCTAACAAATACAAATGTGAATCCTCTTCTTGTTTCATTGGAACTTGTAAAAACACCTTAACAGCCCTGTAATTGTTTCCACTACCATGTACCCAGTTCGCTTTGAAAAAAGGCATCTGCCAAATGGCATATATTATTAAAGTCTCCTTTGCCAACTAGCTGCCCAGTGTAGTTACCATTCCTTTCCAATAGATGGCAGCCAAAGCTAGTTGAAGTTACTACTCTAGCGACAGGGACACAGGGTTAGTGCACGTTGAAAGTAGTGTTATCTTCATTGCAAGTTTATCCTGTTACGCATCAACCTGTTGTTATAGTGGACTAACTAAAACAATTTTTACATAAGACGTTTGCAAAAATTATAGCTGGCTAGATTTACTAAATGAACTGGTTTTATTGTAATTCAAAACATATGTTAATGCCTCTTGCTTCTGGGTATGTGTGCCTAATGGAAGAAACGGCACATGCAGGGATGACACTTACACCTCGTGAACTGGCGATAAACTGCCAGCCTGTACGCTGTGCAAACCAAATCACAAGAAAAGTTAGTATGATACCGAATCTAAATCACAATGTATTTATAATGAGCATAGCCCCATTATTGGTTAGAATGAGATTACGTGAATCATGATGCTGTCTGCGATTTGAACTCCAGCCGTCTAATCAAAAGGTGAATGTGTTACCATCGTGCTATATGATGCTGATTATATACGTATATTGAGCACCTACCCACTAGTGATATTAACCTTGAACAATCTATAATCAAGCAAAATTTCAGCAATTATTTAACTGGCATACCAGCTGCTGACTGGTCATGTAACAGAAAATGTCCAAAGATTTGCAAAGATAACCCAGTAATCGGGTTATCTTCAGACGACTCCCCTGAAATGTTTGTGCATCATAGAGCAGAACAACTGACACCTTTGTGTTCCTATTTCAATATTAGTGACATATTAGTTTGTAGTGGCAGTGGTTCGGTCTGGACAGTCTGTTGTGTTTAGACACCTCTATGAAATTAGGAAGTCTGCGACAGAGTTCAAATCTAATTTTATTTGAAATATGCACCAAAATGCTTACTTATAAGCCCTTATCCAACAATGCAGTTCAAGAAATAGAGTTAAGAAAATATTCACAAAATAAAAAAATCTAACAATCAATAGTAACACAAACAGATGACGTAACAATAATGAGGCTATATACATGGAGCACCAGTACCGAGTCAATATGTAATGTGTGTAATGACTTGCCCTTTGGGTGAGGATCATAGGTGCCCCCCGCTCTCCCACCACAGTTTTATGACTGTCTTAAATACCTGCAGGAAAACTCTTTCTCCCACTCTTTTAGAAAAGGAAGTTAAATCCCTTTGTTAACAGAGAGAGAGATGTAACATCAAAAGGTTTAATAATGTAACATCAAAAGGTTTAATAATGAAACCATATTTCTGTATTCCAAACAGTTGGAAGGGTGAGAGTTCCTCTGTCCAGTGTCTGTGTTTTTTTGCCCATCTTAATCTTTGCTTTTTATTGGCCAGTCTGAGATATGGCTTTTCTTTGCAACTCGGCCTAGAAGGCCAGCATCCCTGAGTCGCCTCTTCACGTTTGAGGTTTTGAGACTGGTGTTTTGCGGGTACTATAAAATTTAGCTGTTGAGGACTTGTGAGGCTTCTGTTTCTCAAACTAGACACTCTAATGTACTTGTCCTCTTGCTCAGTTGTGCACCGGGGCCTCCAACTCCTCCCTCTATTCTGGTTAGAGACAGTTTGCACTGTTCTGTGAAGGAGTAGTACACAGCGTTGTACGAGATCTTCAGTTTCTTGGCAATTTCTCGCATGGAATAGCCTTAATTTCTCAGAATAAGAATAGACTGATGAATTTCAGAAGAAAGTTCTTTGTTTCTGTCCATTTTGAGCCTGTAATCAAACCTGCAAATGCTGATGCTCCAGATACTCAACTGGTCTAAAGAAGTACAGTTGTATTGCTTCTTTAATCAGAACAACAGTTTTCAGCTATGCTAACATAATTGCATTTTTTTCTAATGATCAATTAGCCTTTTAAAATGCTAAACTTGGATTAGCTAACACAACGCGCCATTGGAACACAGGAGTGATGGTTTCTGATAATGGCCGATGTAAGGTCAATGTGGATATTCCATAAAAAAATCTTTCCAGCTACAATAGTCATTTACAACATTAACAATGTCTACACTGTATTTCTGATCAATTTGATGTTATTGTAATGAACAATTTTTTTGTTTTAAAAACAAGGACATTTCTGACCCAAACTTTTGAACGGTAGTGTATGCAGTGGGTCCATTCTGCCTTTCCCGCTTTTTATCCTTCCCCACCCCTTTCCATTGTCTACCAAGCCATCATATTGGGTTTAGTCCAGAAGGGACTTCAATTGCATTATGCAGTAATCAATGTGTAAGCTTTTCTGTTTGTGTGTTTATGTAATTCTGTGTCATTATTTAGTTAGTTGGTAAATAAATAAGTAAGCCAATTTGTATATCGCTGATTCATCAGTTATGCTAGGGTTTGTAGACATAGAAGGATTTTGCGACATTCAGATTGAGACTGATAGAAAGTAACAATTAATTAATGACTGATTGATTACTGAAATATAAGAGATCTTTATATCTTTAAGAGTTCATTCGGAAAACGGTAACTCGTTAAATAAACTTTTTACGTGGTGCCCCAATATTGCTAATCAGTTAACTGTTACAGGATTAATTGAATCATCGTAATAATTCAATATAGTTATTTGATTTGATAAAACAATCGTCATAACATTAATGACACGACAGGGGGTACAGGTTAGTCAAAGTAATTTGTAAAGTGACTATGCATAGATTATAAACAGCAGTTAGCAGCATTGTAAAAACAAAGAGTGGGGGGTCAATCTAAATAGTCAAGGTGGCCATTTGATTAATTGTTCAGCAGTCTTATGACTTGGGGTAGAACATGTTAAGGAGCCTTTGGTCCTAGACTTGTGCGGTGTTGTGATTGTAGTCCTTGGCAATTCTTTAGGCCTTCCACTGACACCGACTAGCATCTAGGTCCTGGATGGCAGGAAACTTGGCCCCAGTGATGTACTGGGCCGTGCGCACTACCCTCTATAGCGCCATTATGGTGAGATGCCGAGCCGTTGCCATTCCAGGTGGTAAAGCAAATGGTCAGGATGCTCTCGATGGTGCAGCTGTAGAACTTTTTCAGGATTTGGGGACCCATGCCACATTTTTAGTCTCCTGGGGGAAAAGGTATTGTCATGCCCTCTTCACAACTGTCTTGGTGTATTTGGACCATCATACTTCATTGGTGATGTGGACACCAAGGAACTTGAAATTCTCGACCCGCTCCACTTCAGCCCCGTCGATGTTAATGGGGGCCTGGCCTGTTCGGCCCTCACTTTCCTATTGTCAACGATCAGCTTCTTTGTCTTGCTTACATTGAGGGAGAGGTTGCTGTCCTGGTACCACAATGCCAGGTCTCTGACCTCCTCCCTATAGGCTGTCTCATTGTTTTTATCAGAACTCAGGATAAGACCCAGATGCAGACAGCTAGAGCCACAATGTTTATTGACCCAAACAGGGGCAGGCAAAAGACAGGTCAAAGGTAGGCAAAGGTCTGTAATCCAGGGCAGAGTCAATAAGGTATACAACAGCAGGCATGCTCGGGGTCAGGACAGGCAGAGGTTCGTAAACGGGTCAGAGTCAAGGCAGGTACAGAACGGCAGGCAGGCCGAATGGTCAGAACTGGGGAAATAGGAAACAGAACTTAAGAAATCAGGGAGACAGAAATCACGATGATAAAACCTGACAAGACAAGACGAACTGGAAACAGAGAAGCAGAGAACACAGGTATAAATAATGAGGAAGAAGGGCGACACCTGGAGGGCGGTGGAGACAAGCACAAAGATAGGTGAAGCAGATCAGGGTGTGACAGTTGTTGGTGATCAGGCCTACTACTGTTGTGTTGTCAGCAAACTTAATGATGATGTTAGAGTCATGCTTGGCCACGCAGTCGTGAGTGAAGAGGGAGTACAGGAGGGGATTAAGCACGCACCCATGAGGGGCCCCACCACCTGGGGCCCCTTACCACCTGGGACCAACATCAGGAAGTCCAGGATCCAGTTGCAGAGGGAGGTGCTTAGTCCCAGGGTCCTTAGCTTGGTGATGACAACTGCCGTGAAGCTTGAGGATGTCGTACAGTCTCACCTTTCGATGGTGGTGACTCATTAGTTTTTAAAACCATCTCAAATGTTTTGGGTTTTACAGATGATTTTGTAACGATTTTCTTTTCCGGAACCTTTCATGTGTAGAAAAAGACCGTTTTCACGAGCCCCATGTAATGGAATAGGCTCAAACTTTATATTGTCAGAAAGAACGGTAAGTCTGTAGCATAAACACATGGGGAGCTATTCGATATACAAAATGACATCAACATATGATGCACGGGTGCGTCAATTGACTTCGGCTGATGCGCTGGGCGTCAATCGAAGAATATTGCCCCATGTACATTGTGTAATTTACTGATGGTCCCTAACTAGCCTCATAGGGATATTGAATGTCAAACCAAATTGACCATCATGGGCATTACTATCAGGCAGCTGAGTTCCAAATGAATGATTACTTGGGTGTTGCCAACTGTGGGCATGTGGTCAGAGACTGACTTTATGACCAGAATTATCCTATTTACACTTTGCAGTACATTTTTACAAGGGAATAAATGTTTCTGGCCCATATTGATGACACATAGGCCATTTTCAAAATGAGAAGTTGCTGTCTAGGTGCAGTCAGGCTATAAATCTTCTTCAGGATCGGTGTCCCTTCCACAGGACGGTTGAGCTAACGTAGGCTAATGCGATTAGCATGAGGTGGTAAGTATCAAGACAATTTCCCAGGACATAGACATATCTGATATTGGCAGAAAGCTTAACTTCTTGCATCGAGCCATCCCGGATCCGGGATCGTGAATACAGCCTCAAGCTCATTACCATAACGCAACGTTAACTATTCATGAAAATCGCAAATGAAATTAAATTAATCTATTTGCTCTCAAGCTTAGCCTTTTGTTAACCTCTTGGTCCTACCTGGCACGCAGGCATCCCATCTAGACATCTGAAATGCAAATGCGCTACACTAAATGCTAATAGTACTAGTTAAAACTCAAACGTTCATTAAAATACACATGCAGGGTATTGAATTAAAGCTACACTCGTTGTGAATCCAGGAAACAAGTCCGATTTTTAAAATGCTTTTCGGCAAAAGCATGAGAAGCTATTATCTGATAGCATGTAACACCCCAAAAGACCCGCAGGGGACGTAAACAAAATAATTAGCATAGTCGTCGCTACACAAACCGCACAAATAAAATATAAAACATTCATTACCTTTGACCATCTTCTTTGTTGGCACTCCTAGATGTCCCATAATCACTATTGGGTCTTTTTTTCTCGATTAAATCGGTCCATATATAGCCTAGATATCGATCTATGAAGACTGTGTGATAAACTAAAAAAAAATAGCGTCTTATAACGTAACGTCATTTTTAAAATTAAAAAAGTTGACGATAAACTTTCACAAAACACTTCAAAATACTTTTGTAATGCAACTTTAGGTATTATTAAACGTTAATAAGCGATCAAATTGATCACGAGGCGAAGTATATTCTTTAGCTGTCTGTCTGGAAAAAATGTCCGGGTAAATTCTCAACCAAAATATCCGGTCGGAGACGGAGGAAATGCGTTGCCTTGCGTCTGTTTGACCAAGAAACAAAGCCTAGGCAAATGACAAGACTCTAGACAACGTGTGGAAGCTGTAGGTATTGCAACCTCAGCCCCATTAAATGTGGTTCACCTTTATCATTGGTTCAAGTTGCGCATGGATATATATTTCCATTTTCAGTGATCAGATTTTCCTGCGCTTTTCGATGAAACACGTTCTGTTATAGTCACAGCCGTGATTTAACCAGTTTTATAAACGTCTGGGTGTTTTCTATCCACACATACTAATCATATGCATATACTATATTCCTGGCATGAGTAGCAGGGCGCTGAAATGTTGCGCGATTTTTAACAGAATGTTCGAAAAAAGTAGGGGGTAGGATTAACAGGTTAACAACACTGTCATCTCAGATTTTCAAAATATGCTTCTCAACCATAGCAAACTAGCATTTAGCATTTAGCGTTAGCATTTAGCATTAGCATTTAGCATTAGCAGGCAACATTTCACAAAAACCAGCAAAAACATTCAATAAATCATTTACCTTTGAAGAACTTCGGATGTTTTCAATGAGGAGACTATCAGTTAGATAGCAAATGTTCAGTTTTCCTGAAAGATTAGTTGTGCAGGAGAAATTGGGTCCGTTTTCTGCGTCATGTTTGGCTACCAAAAAAAAAAATGAAAATTCATTCATCCAAACGCCAAACTTTCTTCCACATTAACTCCATGATATCGTCTGAAACATTGTAAACGTTGTTTAGAATCAATCCTCAAGGTGTTTTTCACATATCTCTTCATGATATATCATTCCTGGAAGTCTCCTCTCTGTCTCAATCACATGGATGAATGCGAGCAGCTTGGAGATTACTTAACAATTTCAACAAAGGACACTGGGCGGACCCTGGTAAATGTAGTCTCTTATGGCCAATCTTCCAATGATATGCCTACAAATATGTCACAATGCTGCAGACCACTTGGAGAAACGGTAGAAAGGGCAGGCTAATTAGTGGCGCTTTCACAGCCATATAAGGAGGCAATGTAAAACAGAGCCTCAAAAATCCTGCTCATTTCCTGTTTGAGGTTGCATCTTGGTTTCGCCTGTAAGATCAGTTCTGGGGCACCCACAGATAATATCTTTGCAGTTTTGTAAACGTCAGAGTGTTTTCTTTCCAAAGCTGGAAATTATATGCATAGTCGAGCATCTTTTGTGACAAAATACTGCGCTTAAAACGGGCACGTTTTTTTTATCCAATAATGAAATAGCACCCCCTAGCTTCAACTGGTTAAATGCTTGTTAATCTAACTGCACTGTCCAATTTACTGTAGCTAATACAGTGAAAGAATGCTACTATTTGAGGAGAGTGCACAATTTTGAACATGAAAAGTTATTAATTAACAAATTAGGCACGTGTAAGCAGTTTTGATACAACATACTGAACAGAAATGCAATGGTTAATTGGATCAGTCTAAAACAATGAACATACACTGAATCCACCTCGTGGCTAAAATCAAAATTGCAGCTGGGCTGGAATAGTACATTATGGCCTTTCTCTTGCATTTCAAAATGGTACAAAAAACTACAAAAACGTAGTTGTTTTCTTTTACCAGATTTGTTGTTTTATATTCTACTACATTTCACATTTCCATAAACTTCAAAGTGTTTACTTTCAAATGGTACCAAGAATGTGCATGTCCTTGCTTCAGGGCCTACGGTACAGGCAGTTAGACTTGGGTATGTAATTTTAGGCGAAATTTTGAAAAAGAGGCTAATCCTTTAAGAGTTTTAAGCTTATTCAGCCTTTGTGTTAGTTCTCGAAACCGAGCCATTTAAGTTATTAGATGTGAGTTATTGTCTAGAATATTCGTGGCCATGGAGTTTTATTTATCCTCTCATACACACACACACACACACACACACACACACACACACACACACACACACACACACACACACACACACACACACACACACACACACACACACACACACACACACACACACACACACACACACACACACACACACACACACTCCATCATTATGATGGCATGATGAATAGGAGACAGAGAGACGAAGAGAAAGATCTCTCCTCTGCCTTTTTGTCGCTCTATTTTATCATGGGAATCACCTCATTTAGATTGAGCACTGCTCCATTCATCTGTTATTGTTTTTGGCAAAATCCATTTCCTCCCGGCACCATGTGTGCATATGTGTCATATAGCGACTCACTATTGTGGATGTGCGGGCACACATGCATGCACGCATGCAGAATACATGCGCACACAAACATTCAAACAAACACACACACACAAACCCTATTCAGAATTGTTTGTTGTTGCTGTGAACAATTCAGTATTCTCCCTTTAAAAAAAAAATCTACATTGGCCATGCAAATTATAGTGTAAAGTGTCATTTCTCAAAGTAACATCCTCACCACAAAGCATAGAAACACTGGCCACAACTCCTCAACTCCTGTATGCATTCATGTGTTGTGTTCCCTTCCATGTCAGGAGTGTGAAAGTCCTTGACAGGGGAGGTTGTACTGGAAACTTAAGGAGATAACACATGATAACACACACACACAGACACACACACGTGCAGGAAACACACGCACACACACATCTAATGACATGATGACATTTCATAATTAAGCGGATCAATAACAATATACACAGAGATTATTCCCTACGTAGAGAGCACTACTTTTGACCAGAGCCTTACGGGCGCTGGTCATAAGTAGTACACTACATAGGGAATAGGAAACCATTTGAGACGCAGCGACCTGCCAGGGTATGGGAACCTGTGGAGGATGGTATGAAAGCCATGGCAGGCATCTCACGGTAATACGACATGACAGCCTTCACCTTGGATGATAGAGATGGGGAAGAAAACTATAAAATGCTTATAAATATCTTATAAAGCCACTATGGGGATGGGGAATAGGAGAAGGCAGGATGCGGGGAGGGTGTGTGTGTATATTTGTACCACTGTGTGAGGTTTACCTGTATTTCTACTGGTTGTATATTGCCTGTGTGTTCTGCGTGTGTGTGTTTGTGTGTGTGTGTTGTCAACGGTCGAATGCTGTTGGGTGTGTTACATTTCTGTTGCAGGGGCTAATATCACGCTACTCAAATGGAATAGAGGAGTGCGTGTGTGTTTGTGTGTGTGTGAGTGTGTCACTGTGTGATGTTTATCTGTTGTTTTTACTGGTTGTTTTTGTGTGTGTGTGTGTGTGTTTGTGTGTGTATGTTGTCAACGGTTGAATGCGGTTGGTTGTGTTATCACTCAAATGGAGTATAGGCATGTGTGTGCCACTGTGTCTAGTTTACATTGCCTTGCAAATGTATTCACCACCCTTGCAGTTTTTCCTATTTGTTGCATTACAAACTGTCATTTTAAATGTATTTTTATTTGGATTTCATAAAATGGACATCCATAAAATTGTCCAAATCTGTGAAGAAAATGAAAAAAAATATATATATAAAAATAAAAAAACGGAATGTTGGTGCGTGCATATTTGTATTCACCCCTTTGCTATGAAGCCCCTAAATAAGATCTGGTGTAACCAATTACCTTCAGATGTCACATAATTAGTTAACTTCTTAAGGTATAGGGGCAGCATTTTCACTTTTGTATAAATAGCGTGCCGAATTTCAACTTCCTGCTACTCATGCAAGAATATAAGATATTCATATTATTAGATTTGGATAGAAAACACCCGAAGTTTCTACAACTGTTTGAATCATGTTTGTGAGTATAACAGAACTTATGTAGCAGGCAAAACCCAGAGGACTAACCATTCAGCAATTTATTTTTTATTTGTTCAGTGATTTCTCATTGGAAACGATATTTCTCAGGCACTTGTTTGCAGTTCCTACCGCTTCCACTGGATGTCACCAGTCTTTGGAATTTGGTTGAGGTTATTCCTTTGTGCAATGAAGAAGTACGGCCATCTAGGAACTGGGTAACACTGTTGAGAGTTGCGCAAGACTTGAAAAGTAGCGTTGGTTTGTTGTTTTCCTGTATTGAACACAGGTAGACCCGTCTTCAATTTTATAGATTATTAACGCTTAAAAATACTTAAAGTTTTATTACAAAAGTAGTTTGAAATGTTTGGCAAAGTTTACAGGTAACATTTGAGATATTTTGTAGTGAGGTTGGGCAAATTGGAAGCTGTTTTTTTCTGCATCAAACGCGCCAAATAAATTGACATTTTGGATATATATGGACAGAATTAATCGAACAAAAGGACCATTTGTGATGTTTATGGAACAAATTGGAGTGCCAACAAAAGAAGCTCGTCAAAGGTAAGGCATGATTTATATTTTATTTCTGCGTTTTGTGTAGCGCCTGCAGGGTTGAAATATGCTACTCTCTTTGTTTACTGTTGTGCTATCATCAGATAATAGCTTCTTATGCTTTGAAAAAGCCTTTTAGAATCTGACATGTTGGCTGGATTCACAACGAGTGTAGCTTTAATTAAGTATCTTACATGTGTGATTTAATTAAAGTTAGATTTTTATTTGAATTTGCCGTGCTTCATTTTCCCTGGCTTTTGGCCAAGTGGGACGCTAGCGTCCCCTATCCTAGATAGGTTAACTAAAGCCCACCTGTGTGCAATATAAGTGTCACATTGTCTGTAACATGATCTCAGTATATATACACCTGTTCTGAAAGGCCCATAGTCTGCAACACCACCTAGCAAGGGGCACCACCACCAAGAGAGACCAAGGAGCTCTACAAACAGGTCAGGGACAAAGATGTGGATAAATACAGATCAGGGTTGGGTTATAAAAAAACATCTGAAACTTTGAACATCCCACAGAGCGCCATTAAATCCATTATTAAAAAATGTAAAGAATATGGCATGACAACAAACCTGCCAAGAGTGGGCCGCCCACCAAAACTCATGAAACAGGCAAGGAGGACATTAATCAGAGTGGCAACAAAGATAGCTCTGAAGGAGCTTGGAGTATCTGTCCATAGGACCACTTTAAGCATACACTCCACAGAGCTGGGCTTTACGGAAGAGTGGCCAGAAGAAAATAAGCAAAGATGTTTGGTGTTTGCCAAAGGCATGTGGGAGACTCCCCAAACATATGGAAGAAGGTACTCTGGTCAGATGAGACTAAAATGTAGCTTTTTGGCCATCAAGGAAAACGCTATGTTTGGCACAAACCCAACACTTCTCATCACCCGAGAAAACCATCCTCACAGTGAAGCATGTTGGTGGCAGCATCATGCTGTGGGGATGTTTTCATCGGCAGGGACTGGGAAACTGTTCAGAATTGAAGGAAGGATGGAATGGCGCTAAATACAGGGAAATTCTTGAGGGAAACCTGTTTCAGTCTTCCAGAGATTTGAGACTGGGACAGAGGTTCACCTTCCAGTAAGCATGTTGTGTAAATAAAATTATAAAAACCCACAAAAATAAATTCCAGGATGTAAGGCAACAAAATAGGAAAAATGCCAAGGGGGTGAGCACTTTCGCAAGCCACTGTATCTGTGTTTTTACTGGTTGTATATTTGCTTGTTTTTGTTTTGTGTTTTTGTGTGTGTGTGTGTGTGTGTGTGTGTGTGTGTGTGTGTGTGTGTGTGTGTGTGTGTGTGTGTGTGTGTGTGTGTGTGTGTGTGTGTGTGTGTGTGCATGTGTGTTTCCTGCTGTTGACACACAGAGAGATGATGATGACAGCGGTGGTCTCAACCCACTGACAAGCTGGCTGCTAGTTGGCAGCTGCCGCCACAGAGTGAAGAAGGGGTGCTAGGTACAAGGTATCAGCAGACATCAGCTCTGTGTTTGTGTGCGTGTGTTTCTCTGTGTGTTATTGCTGTGTGTGTGTGTGTGTGTGTGTGTGTGTGTGTGTGTGTGTGTGTGTGTGTGTGTGTGTGTGTGTGTGTGTGTGTGTGTGTGTGTGTGTGTGTGTGTGTGCCACACAGCTACCACAGCTGAGTGGCAGTGTGAGTGGGAGAGAGGCCTTGCTGACTGAGCAGGCCACACTACACTGAGCTGTAGTATTAGACGTAAAGACAATTTTGGCTAATGCCAACAGCCTAGGGTGTGGAAAACTCCCCACAAAAATCCACACAAAACACAATTCCTTTGTTAGTATGATAATTATATAATGTACCTTGCTGAACAATGGGCTTGGAGTCAAATCCAATAATAATGCAGAAGATTAATAAATAAAACTAAATAAAACTGCCAAAGCCTAATGTCAAGTTAAAGTGTACTGTTTGTTACCTTGCTAAAGTTAGCTGGCTGGCTCGCAAGCTAACATTACGTGTATGCTCTCCACTTTCTGGAGGACCGAATTGTGAAATCAGTGGAGTTCGAGTATGATAGCTAAGGAGATGGAGAAAAACACCTGTCTCCAAATTACAACTTCAAACTAAGGGCAACCACGGCATCTGACAGGAGACGCGTCCATCCATGATGTATACGGTAAGACAGGTAAGATAGTCTAAATAGCTACATTTTCAGATATGACATGTTTCTTATTTTGACAGAAAGTGGTTTTATTTCAAGTTAAAGTGTACTGCTAGCTAGCTAGCTAACATTACGTGTATGATCTTATTATTCATATCTCAGAGCTATTTGCTTGACTAGTTATTGCCTAATGTTAGCTAGTCACGCCCTGGCCATAGAGAGGCTTTTGTTCTCTATTTTGGTTGGGCCGGGATGTGACTGGGGTGGGCATTCTAGTGTCTTTATTTCTATGTTTTCTATTTCTTTGTGTTTGGCCGGGTGTGATTCTCAATCGGAGGAAGCTGTCTATCGTTGTCTCTGATTGGGAATCATACTTAGGCAGCCTATTTCCTTTTGCATTTGTGGGTAGTCGACTTTGGTAGTTGCACTATAGCCCTAGTAAGTTTCACGGTCATTTCTTTGTTTCTTGTTTTGTTGGCGACATTCATATAAATAAAGAAAAATGTACGCTCACTACGCTGAACCTTGGTCTGGTCAATGTTAGCTAACTGCAGATCCATGCAGGGTAGTAATGTCATGAGTCGGGATTATGGTTCATTGTTTAGCTAGCTAGCTATATGTCTTTATAAAAGACACATCTGAGTGTGCCAGAGTGCAGAATAACTGATGAATTTTCAAATGCTCAACATCCATTCAATATGGCCGGGGTCAGCAAACGTCAGCAAAAATAAATGAGTTCTTGCCAGCATCACAGTTACAGTCACCAACGCTCTGGATAACATGGAAACAGCCTAACCAGCTCTGCTAGGCGAGTAAAATTGTCAGAGTGGGGTGTTCTCTCATTATGTGTCTGGTAGTAGCTAGCAAGCTAGCCAATGTTAGCCAGTTAGCTTGGGTGCTTGACTGCCATTGTGAGGTCAGAACGTTCAGACTAACCCTACTCATCGGCCATAACATCCAGTGTGCGCTCTGAACGCTCCGAGAGCGTAATGCTCTGAATTTACGAACGGAATATTTGACAGCACAGTTGCAGTCATCAACACTGGATAACATAAAAGCCTAACCAGCCCTGCTAGGGTGAGTAATGTTCAGTGAGCTGTTCTCTCATTTGTGTCTGGAAGTAGCTAGCAAGTTAGCTTGGGTGCTTGACTGCTGTTAGTATAAAGCTTGGAACCCTTAAAGAGATGCGTGTGGGGCTAAAGCTTAATAGGGTGTGAACGGTGCTGAATGGGTGTAGACAAAGAAGGGCTCTCCAGTAGTAGCACCAAAAAAATTCAAAGGTCATTTTCTCAAAAGTGAGTTTACAAGTTTATCAACTTTCAAAGCAAAATTACTCTCCCATTGTTCCTCAACTGTAGTGTATGATATACCATTTTGTAGCTTTGGCTCTCTACTTGTATCCAATGTAAAAACACAATTTCAAATTTTGCTACGTAAGACCGTAAATAAAGAAAAAACCCTTGAATGAGTAGGTGTGTCCAAACTTTTGACTGGTACTGTATATAGTTTAAAAATATATTTTGAACCAATCACAAGTGGGGTGCCGCCCCTAATTCCTTTGTGGGCGAGCCGCTGCTGATTTCAACCCAAGATTCCAATGACCTTCAAAGCTATGTTGACAGATGACATTGATAGAATATTAGTTCAACATATTTTTGCCCGGGGGGAATTTTACTGAGATATTTCTGTGTCTGTGTAGTTATGTAGTTTTATGCTTTTTGATGATAATGCATGTTATGGCTGAGCTGTGCTGCTGTGAACCAGTCTGATGTCTGCTCTTCTCTCTGTATAATGTGTTCTGTTTATATAACCAGGTATGCTTTTCTATTCCACATCTGTCTGGCAAATGCAACCTTCCTTATCAATGGCCCAATGGCAGGCTTTCAGTTCATCGGTTTGTAGTCTGCGTGTTGGTTTAGTGACGTATTTTAGGTGAGGCTTTTATGCCCCGTAAAAAACAAGCAAACAAATGAAAGACAAGGCCCTCTCCATCAAGTTGCCATGTTCAGTCAGTATTAATCCTATTGCTTTCCTAACCTTTACGCTGTGTATCCTAGACTAATATAATGGCCTTTCTTCCTTTGATGGAACATTTCGCCTGAATAATCATCTCCCAGAGGATTTGGGAAGGCTCCTCTGCATTTAATTCCCTAGCAGGCCACATTATTGATCACAGGACGTTCCCACCTCAGCTTGGTGCCTCATTTAGGTCCCTTTCATTGTTTTCAAATAAAAAGCATGACACCATCCTGGATGAACAATGTGGGTTGAATCTGGGGCATGTTCAGTTTTTACAAACTCTCTCTCACACACAAACACTCACACAAATAGGCTTGCAGAAGGACAAGTACACACACACACACACACACACACACACACACACACACACACACACACACACACACACACACACACACACACACACACACACACACACACACACACACACACACACACACACAGGATACTCTCTCTCTCAATCCCCCATATCGGCATTGACCCCCCCACCCCCTTTTCTTCATTCTCAGTACAATAGCTACAGAGACAGTAGTCAAAATGTGTGTGACAGGCCCGAGGAGAGCCCATTGTTTGAGCATTAATACAGACACTGTCAGCAGAGGCCATCAGCCCTCATTAATGTCATCAATAAACCTGACAATCACACAGACACGGCTAAAGAAGCTGAGAAATTACTGTTCAAAATGGAGGACAGACATTGACTATGATACCACAGATTGTCAGACTACTCCTTCCGAATATACTTTGTTTGTTTATCCTTCCTTCCTTCCTTCCTTCCTTCCTTCCTTCCTTCCTTCCTTCCTTCCTTCCTTCCTTCCTTCCTTCCTTCCTTCCTTACTTCCATCCTTCCTTCCTTTCTTCCTTCCTTCCTTAAATTAATCACTGATCTGACATGGCTTAACTGGTGGACACAAAGCAGTGGACGCCTTGCTATGGCCTAATTACTTCAGGGCAAGCTGTAAAGAAGGATGTATTTCTAAAGTCTTACATTTTACATTTCATTAACCTCTTGGTGTTAGGGGGCAGTATTTTCATTTTTGGAAAAAAACGTCCCCGTTTTAAACAGGATATTTTGTCAGGAAAAGATGCTAGAATATGCATATAATTGATAGCTTTGGATAGTAAAGATATTGTCTGTGAGTATAAGAGAACTGATGTTGCAGGCGAAAGCCTGAGAAAAAGTGCCCCAGGTTTTGAAAGTGCTGCGTTCCAATGACTCCCTATTCAGCTGTGAATGTACCATCAACGAGCTTACACTTTCTACGTATTCCCCAAGGTGTCTACAGCATTGTGACGTAGTTTTACGCATTTCTGTTGAGAATAGCCGTAGGCGGCCACATTGCGTAAGTGGTCACATGGTGGCTCCAAGAGAGAGATTCTCGAGTAAAATACAGAGGTAGCCATTACTCCAATCGGTCCTAGTGAAAAACTAATTGTCCCGACGGATATATTATCGAATAGATATTAGAAAAACACCTTGAGGATGGATTCAAAACAACGTTTGCCATGTTTCTGTCGATATTATGGAGCTAATTTGGAATATTTTTTGCCGCTGTGGTGACCGCAATTTCCGGGCAATTTCTCAGCCAAACGTGAAGAACAAACGAAGCTATTTTGCCTACAAAAATAATATTTTGGGAAAAAATGAACTTTGGCTGTCTACCTGGGAGTTTCGTGAGTGAAAACATCCGAAGTTCATCAAAGGTAAACAATTTCACTTGATTGCTTTTCTGATTTCCGTGACAAGGTTGCTTGCTGCTAGCAAGGTATAATGCTATGCTATGCTATGATAATCTTACACAAATACTTGTCTAGCGTTGGCTGTGAAGCATATTTTGAAAATCTGAGATGACAGGGTGATTAACAAAAAGCTGTGTTCCAATATATTTCATTTGTGATTTTCATGAATAGGAATATTTTCTAGGAAGATTTATGTCCGTTGCGTTATGCTAATTAGTGTCAGATGATGACAACGGTCCCGTTCATGGGATGGGGTGTCACTATAGGTTAAATTAAATTAAATGTAAAGTCTTTGAACAGGTCCTTTGTCTCAGTCTCCATCCTACTTATCTTAAATTCAGGTGGACATTTTAATCCTAACATTAGAGCATTAATCCTAAACATGACCCTAAATTAGTGTCTTGAGACAAAAGTTCAAGTTCAAAACTAGGGTCAGTTTGAAATATCTGGAGTACTTCTTCTGTCTTATCCGGTGTCCTGTGTGAATTTAAGTATGCTCTCTCTAATTCTCTCTTTCGGAGGACCTAAACCCTAGGACCATGCATCAGGACTACCTGGCATGATAACTCCTTGCTGTCCCCAGTCCACCTGGCCTTGCTGCTGTTCCAGTTACAACTGTTCTGCCTGCGGCTATGGAACCCTAAACTGTTCATATTTACTCTTGAGGTGTTGTTCTGTTGCATCCTCTACAACTACTGTGATTATTATTATTTGACCATGCTGGTCATCTATGAACGTTTGAAAATCTCAGCCGTGTTCTGTTATAATCTCCACCCGGCACAGCCAGAAGAGGACTGGCCACCCTCATAGCCTGGTTCCTCTCTAGGTTTCTTCCTAGGTTTTGGCCTTTCTAGGGAGTTTTTCCTAGCCACCGTGCTTCTACACCTGCATTGCTTGCTGTTTGGGGTTTTAGGCTGGATTTCTGCACAGCACTTTGAGATATTAGCTGATGTACAAAGGGCTATATAAAACATTTGATTTGATAGAGGACTGAGGATCTTCCAAATATTTAAAGTGTGTTAATAGTTACCCATGTTATTTTGTAAATGTATATTTTTTTTCATCATATTTTTTTTTCTTCATATTTTTTCCATTTTTTGGGGAGGGTGTGTTAGAATATCATTTTGGCATTTTGTATATAGTTATTTGTTTCAAAATGTATACCTTCACCAATTTGGCCACTTGGGTACATTTGGGCTACTTGTGTGGGAAATCTGGGTGACTTCATGATAAATGTCATGTAGCACACTCATTTGGAAGTTATCATTCTGAAACTTTGAACAAGTACAGTTGCCCTCCCCATCATCCTATCTGAATGTTTGTTTTATCTTGTTAATTTTAAAGATGATGATACAACAACAAAATAAAAAACGTTGTTTTTTTCATGGTATTATCTAAACAAGATCTGTTGTGTTATATTCTCCTACATTCAATTCAAATTTACTGTAACGGCAGATTTCCTCCTCTTCGTCTGAAGACTTCAAACTTCACCAAAGTTCTAGTGTGCCTCTTCGCCCGCCTCCGTTGCATCTTTAAAGTGGCGACCCTCGCCACCGACCTTGGACTGGGAACCTAGACATGGGTCCCGAATGGACGGGGGGATTCCGGCGGCGCCGGACAGGCGGGAGACTCCGACAGCGCTGGAGTGAAGGACGCCCGGCAGCGCCGGACAGGTGGTAGAGAGTGAAGGGCGATTCTGAGTGAAGGGCGATTCTGGCATTGCCTGGCTGACTGACGGCTCTGGCAGGTCCTGGCTGGCTGGCGGCTCTGGCAGCTCCTGGCTGGCTGGCGGCTCTGGCAGCTCCTGGCTGGCTGGCGGCAGGTCCTGGCTGACTGACGGCTCTGGCAGCTCCTGGCTGACTGACGGCTCTGGCAGCTCCTGGCTGACTGACGGCTCTGGCAGCTCCTGGCTGACAGACGGCTCAGGACAGACTGGCGGCTCTGACAGCTCAGAACAGACTGGCGGCTCTAGCAGCTCAGGACAGACGGGAGATTCTAGCAGTCCAGGACAGACGGGAGACTCTAGCAGCCCAGGACAGACGGGAGACTCTAGCAGCTCTCGACAGACGGAGACTCTGGCAGCGCTGGAGAGGAGGAAAGCTCTGGCAGCACTGGACAGGCGGGAGACCCTGTAGGCAGAAGACGGAGAGACAGCCTGGTGCGGGGGGCTGCCACCGGAGGGCTGGTGCGTGGAGGTGGCACTGGATAGACCGGACCGTGCATGTGCACTGGAGCTCTTGAGCACCGAGCATGCCCACCCTTACCTGGTTGAATGCTCCCCGTAACCCGACCAGTGCGGCGAGGTGGAATAGGCTGCACTGGGCTGTGCTGGTGCCATGTACGCTGCCCAAGGAGACGCACTGGAGACCAGATGCGTAGAGCCGGCTTTATGGCACCTGGCTCGATGCCCACTCTAGCCTGGCCAATACGAGGAGCTGGAATGTACCGCACCGGGCTATGCACCCGCACCGGGGACACCGTGCGCTCCACAGCATAACGCGGTGCCTGCCCGGTCTCTGTCGCTCTCCAGTAAGCACAGGAAGTTGCCGCAGGTCTCCTACCTTGCTTCGCCACACTCCCCCTGTGTGCCACCCCCAATACATTTTGGGGGCCGCAGTGCTGCCTTCTCATACCAGCGCCTCTCTGCCTTCACTGCCTCCTCATACCAGTGCCTCTCTGCCTTCACTGCCTCCAACTCTGCGTCTGAAGAGGAGTAAGGATCGGACCAAGATGCGGGGTGGTAAGTGTTCATGACTAATTTTAATAAGAAAAGCCTGAACACTATGAAATACAAAACAATAAACGATAACATGAAATAAACCAAGCCAAAACAGTCCGTGTGGCACAAACACTGACACAGGAAACAAACACCCACAAACCAACAGTGAAACCCAGGCTACCTAAGTATGATTCTCAATCAGAGACAACTAACGACACCTGCCATAATAGACCGAAACAGAAACAAAACATAGAAACACAAATCATAGACTGCCCACCCCAACTCACGCCCTGACCATACTAAGTAAAGACAAAACAAAGGAAATAAAGGTCAGAACGTGACATTTACACAAACTTCAGTGTTTTCTTTCAAATTGTACCAAGAATATGCCGCTTTCTGTGCCAGAGCTACAGGCAGTTAGATTTGGGTATGTCTTCAGGCGGAAATTGAAAAAAGTAGGGGGGTAGCTCTAAGAGGTTTAATCCAGCCACATTGTCAGATTTCAAAAAGGCTTCACGGCGAAAGCATAACATGCGATTATCTAAGGACAGCAGAGGAGTCACGAAAGTCAGAAATAGCAATACAATAATTCACTTACCTTTGAAGATCATCTGTTTGCAATCACAAGGGTCCCAGGAACACAATAAATTGTTGTTTTGTTCATAAAGTCCTTCTTAATATCCCAAAACTCAGCTTTGCTGGCACGTTTGTTCAGTAATCCACTGGCTCAAAGGTGGTCAATACATGCAGATGAATACATCCTAATATTACTGCTAAAGTTCATCGAAACAAGTCAAATGATGTTTATAACTAATCCTCAAATACTGCACGCAAACCAGTACTGCATGCTTCCCCAGTCCCCTAACCAAAGGTATTTGTCTTCATCGTTTTTTCAGAAAACAAGCCTGAAACCAGGTATAAAGACTGTTGACATCTAGTGGAAGCCATAGGAACTGCAATCTGGGCCCTAACCAATTACATCGTCAATAGGCATTCAATGGAAAACCAAACATATCAAAAAAGATTCCTCAGGTTATCTATCGCCTGCCGTATAAGTTCTGTTATACTCACAGACATCATTTTAACAGTTTTAGAAACCTCAGGGTGTTTTTATCCAATGCGATCAAGTATATCAATATCCTAGATTCTGGGCCTAAGTAACAGGCAGTTTACTTTGGGCACGTCATTCATCTAAATTTCAGAATACTGCCCCCTGTCACTAAAAGTTAACATGTGATGACATTACAACAGAACAGGTGAACAGGAATGGCATTTACCTAACTGGTGTCCAAAAAGATTGATATTAAGCTGTCAACAACTACAGACCAGTATGCCTTCTTTCTTTTCTCTCCAAAACTCTTGAACGTGCCGTCCTTGGCCAGCTCTCCCGCTATCTCTCTCAGAATGACCTTCTTGATCCAAATCAGTCAGGTTTCAAGACTAGTCATTCAACTGGAGACTGCTCTTCTCTGTATCACGGAGGCGCTCCGCACCGCTAAAGCTAACTCTCTCTCCTCTGCTCTCATCCTTCTAGACCTATCGGCTGCCTTCGATACTGTGAACCATCAGATCCTCCTCTCCACCCTCTCCGAGTTGGGCATCTCCCGGCGCGGCCCACGCTGGATTCGTCCTACCTGACAGGTCGCTCCTACCAGGTGGCGTGGCGAGAATCTGTCTCCTCACCACGCGCTCTCACCACTGGTGTCCCCCAGGGCTCTGTTCTAGGCCCTCTCCTATTCTCGCTATACACCAAGTCACTTGGCTCTGTCATAACCTCACATGGTCTCTCCTATCATTGCTATGCAGACGACACACAATTAATCTTCTCCTTTCCTCCTTCTGATGACCAGGTGGTGAATCGCATCTCTGCATGTCTGGCAGACATATCAGTGTGGATGACGGATCACCACCTCAAGCTGAACCTCGGCAAGACGGAGCTGCTCTTCCTCCCGGGGAAGGACTGCCCGTTCCATGATCTCGCCATCACGGTTGACAACTCCATTGTGTCCTCCTCCCAGAGCGCTAAGAACCTTGGCGTGATCCTGGACAACACCCTGTCGTTCTCAACTAACATCAAGGCGGTGGCCCGTTCCTGTAGGTTCATGCTCTACAACATCCGCAGAGTACGACCCTGCCTCACACAGGAGCGGCGCAGGTCCTAATCCAGGCACTTGTCATCTCCCGTCTGGATTACTGCAACTCGCTGTTGGCTGGGCTCCTGCCTGTGCCATTAAACCCCTACAACTCATCCAGAACGCCGCAGCCCGTCTGGTGTTCAACCTTCCCAAGTTCTCTCACGTCACCGCTCCTCGCTCTCTCCACTGGCTTCCAGTTAGGCTCGCATCCGCTACAAGACCATGGTGCTTGCCTACGGAGCTGTGAGGGGAACGGCACCTCAGTACCTCCAGGCTCTGATCAGGCCTACACCCAAACAAGGGCACTGCGTTCATCCACCTCTGGCCTGCTCGCCTCCCTACCACTGAGGAAGTACAGTTCCCGCTCGGCCCAGTCAAAACTGTTCGCTGCTCTGGCTCCCCAATGGTGGAACACACTCCCTCACGACGCCAGGACAGCGGAGTCAATCACCACCTTCCGGAGACACCTGAAACCCCACCTCTTTAAGGAATACCTAGGATAGGATAAAGTAATCCTGCTCACCCCCCTTAAAAAGATTTAGATGCACTATTGTAAAGTGGCTGTTCCACTGGATGTCATAAGGTGAATGCACCAATTTGTAAGTCGCTCTGGATAAGAGCGTCTGCTAAATGACTTAAATGTAATGTAAATGTTAAGCTATTAACTCATGCCTCCACACTAGGGTTCTCCAGGTACCTGTTGTTACATTGAACCAGTAGAGTTCCTCCAAGAACCCTCAACTAACCAAAGGTGCAAATATGAACCACTGACTAGCAATGGTTCCTTGAGGATCTCCAGGGTTCCTCGCGTCACCACTAATTCTAAGAGCGTACAAGCATCCTACTCCACTCTGCAATTTTCCAGAAAACACACAATGCACGCACATAGTCATTATGAGGCAATGAGTATAACAAGGTACCGGAAACACCCTGTATGAACTGTTTAAAATGAACAACACAACAGCACTTAAAATAGAAAGTGAGCAGTCTAACGAACGCATGATGTTGTTTACCATTTAACGCATGATGCATCGCTAATGAGTGGGGCCTTGGATACAGATTTGTTCTCTTACCGGTTAGAAGCCGGCATGCAAAAGGAAAATGACAGTGATTAGTGCATGCGTTTTGAAAACAAAGCAGCCAAATGTGCGGTAAACAAAAAAACGACAACTAATTATAACCACCCTTTGACAGTTGATAGCCATTTAGCTGCGTCTCGGATGCCTCTGACTCTCTGAACTACACATGTCCCTATGACTCTCTGAACTATGTTTCCATTAACTTCAACCTTACTTAGCCCAGAGGGGGAATTGTTGCTGGGCTGACGATGACAATACGTAGCAACATATGCACAACATTATGAATTTGTAACCTTAGGCTACTTAGGCTACGTAACCTTAGGTAACCTTAGTCACAGAGGGTGGATTCACAGGGAGGAGGTGGGAGAAAGAGTGATTGGAGTGAGAGGGGAAGGGATGGGAGAGTGGGAAAGATGGATAATATAGAGGCAGGCAAGAGAGGGGATGGGAGTGAGGGATAAGCAAGGACAAGGTATGGGAGAGAGGTACGGCGGGAGAGGGACATGGGACTGGTAGGATCGAAGAGAGGGATGGAATCCTCCTCACTTACACAGAGATACAGTAAATAACAGAAAAAGGGGTTTGGGGGACAGTTCTGGGCATGAAAATATTAACCCTTACTGCAAACATGTAGACCTCCAGTATACTGTAGATGTGAGTGTAGTTCTAGGGGTCTGGAAGCTGTTCAATCAGTTCAAAGCCCCTGTGATTGTTCTCAGTTCTATTGTTAGCCCTCCTTACCTCCACGAAAGTACCAGAGGGATGGGGAAATAAAGAGAGAAAGAGAGAGGAGCGGTGAGACAGGGTGAGAAGAAAAGTAGAATGACAGAGAGAGAGAGTAAAAAAAAGAGTTTTCGATGAGGAGAGATGCTGAGGAAGTGGAGCAGTAGAGATATTTTGCTGCTACCACTGTGAGTGAATCATTCATTTTTCCTTTAGATTTAATGGAGTCTCAGTAACAAGTAGCTGTTTGCCCTGTGTGCAAATATGAGCTCTCTGTCAGAGGCCTTACTGTTCCAAGTACACTGTGTGATAGGGATCTCCCTAATAAATGAATAGCACTAAGGCACACGAGCCCACACATGCACACATTCACACACACACATTGATAGACATAAACATACACATACTGTACATGCACACATACATGCACGTATGCACACACACAAACACGCATGCATGCAAGCACACACACACCTTCGCACTTGAACTGAGGGCATCACATTTTCAGGAGCTCAGTAGGAAGTGCTCACACTCCCCTGAATATGTGTGAAGATTGAAATTCCCTATCAGACAAAGCAGTTGAAAACTACACAGGCAAGGCATCCCAAATGATGCAATATGCATCAAACAGGATATACATGTTTAATCCGAGGAAAAAAAGTCAAAAGTGCTTTTGAGGACTATTCTACTTATTTTTGGCACGGTTCAAATCTCCTCTGTGGAGCTCAAATCATTCTCGAATTTTGCACTGCATTTCTATCAACTCTCTCTCTTTATGTGTCCATACGTACAGTATCTCTCTCTCTCTGTGTGTCTGACACGTATCTCTCTTTCGCTCTCTTTCTCTCTCTCTATGTATCCCTAAGTAGCTCTCTCTCTCTCTCTCTCTATGTGTCTTTTAACTACATGACCAAAAGTATGTGGACACCTGCTCGTCGAACATCTCATTCCAAAACCATAGGCGTTAATATGGAGTTGGTCCCCTTTTGCTGCTATAATAGCTTCCACTCTTCTGGGAAGGCTAGATGTTTGGGACTTGCTTCCATTCAGCCACAAGAGCATTTGTGAAGTCAGGCACTGATATTGGCCGACTAGGCCTTGGTCGCAGTTGCCATTCAAATTCATCCCAAAGGTGTTCGATGGGGTTGAGGTCAGTGCTCTGTACAGGCCAGTCAAGTTCTTGCACACCGATCTCGACAAACCCTTTCTGTATGGACCTCGCTTTGTGCAAGGGGGTATTGTCATGCTGAAACAGGAATTGGCATTCCCCAAACTGTTCCACAATAGTTGGAAGCACGGAATCGCCTAAAATGTAATTGTATGCTGTAGCATTAAGATTCCCATTCACTAGAACTAAGGGGCCTTGCCCGAACCTTGAAAAACAGACCCAGACCATTCTTCCTCCTCCATCAAATATTACAGTTGGCACTATGCATTGGAGCAGGTAGCATTCTCCTGGCATCCGCCGAAACACAGATTAGTCCGTCGGTCTGCGTGATTCCTCACTCCAGAGAACGCATTTCCACTGCTCCAGAGTCCAATGGCGGCAAGCTTTACACCACTCCAGCTAACGCTTGGCATTGCACATGGTGTTCTTAGGCTTGTGTGCGGCGGTTTGGCCATGGAAACCCATTTCATGAAGCTCTCAACAAACGGTACATGCTGACTTTGCTTCCAGAGGCAGTTTGGAACTCGGTAGTTAGTGTTGCAACTGAGGACAGATGCTTTTTATGCGCTACGAGCTTCAGCACTTGCGGTCCTGTTGTTTGAGCTTGTGTGGCCTACCACTTTGTGGCTGGGAAGTTATAGCTCCTAGACATTCCAAATTCACTTACAGTTGACTGAGGCAGCTCTAGCAGGGCAGAAATTTGATGAACTGACTTGTTAGAAAGATGGCATCCTATAACGGTGCCACATTGAAAGTCACTGAGCTCTTCAGTAAGGCCATTCTACTGCCAATGTTTGTCTATGGAGATTGCATGGCTGTGTGCTCAATTTTATACAGCTGTCAGTAACGGGGTGGTTGAAATAGCTAAATCCACTCTCATTTGAATGGGGTGTCCACATACTTTTGTATAAATAGTGTTTTCTCTTCTATCTCTATCTCTCATTCTCTCAATTTTTCAATTCAATTCAATCCAATTTGCATTATTAGCATGACATAACAATGTGAATATTGTCAAAGCGTACTTTGGACATAAGTGATTTATTTACAATATTAACATCATTAAAACAAAATAATAATAATCAAGATTGTCAACGGGACAATCAGTAACAACAATATTCAAGGACAATCAGTAACAACAATATTCAAGGGTAAAAATAACAATACAATGGACAAAAACAATAGCATATAGGACATGTGCAGATAGGTCTGTCATACACTGTCCCTCATCTTATTGCAGGCAGCAATTTAAAGCACTGCCAACCTACAGCTCTCTGCGGCTTCCCCCAACAGGACAGGTTGGGGAAGCATCAGAAGAGGTCTTTGAAACATTGAATAACGGTTTCAAATAGTTTGCCATGGTGTACTGTTGATTTAGGGTCAGATAGCAGTGCATTTTGCTTTGTTCTTGTGCTTGTGTTTTCCAACAGGTAATGTAGCTTTTGTTTTGACTGTGTTGTAATTTGGTTTATTTTGATTGATTGGATGTTCTGGTCCTGAGGCTTCAGTGTGTTAGTAAAACAGGTGTGTGAACTCAGCCCCAGGACCAGCTGGATGAGGGGACTCTTTTCTTTGCTCAGCTCTTGGCATGCAGGGGCTTGATAATGATATGAGAGAGGGGATACATGTATTTTAGATGTTTCCAAAACTGAATTACTATATTTATAGTTTGTATTATTAGTGGATATTGGCCTAATTCTTCCTTGCATGTATTGTTTGTAGTTTTCCTCTGGACATGTAGGAGAATCTTACAGAACTCAATTGGGTGTTTGTCCCATTGGGTAAAATATTGTTTTGCAAGTGGACCTCACTGCAAATTGGTTCAATGAGACATTCAATTCGTTTTAGCCAGGAATTTGAATTTGAATTATTTATTTAATGGCTTATAATGCCCTGTGTGCTTTCTCAGTTCATTCCCTGCCTCACTGAGTGTCCAGTTGAGCACATTTTTACATAAGTAATTTGATTTATTAGGATACCCATTAGCCGACGGCAATGGCGACAGCTAGTCGTACGGGGTCCGACACATCATGAAAAAGACATTACAGACAGAAGACAATTTACATACATTTAAAAACATTAACACGTAGTGTGTGTGTGTGTGCATCTATCAGTTACACATAAATGTCAGTACATACACACACCAAGTAGGTCACATGGGGAGGCGTTGTGCAGTGAGCAGAGTTGGGGAGTAAATGATTACATGAAATCTTTTACATGTAATGTAATGGATTACAAAAACATGTTAACTGTAATCCGTTACATAACCAGCAAAAATATTGTAATCAGATTACAGATACTTTTGAAAAACTAGATGATTACCTCGAGGACTACTTCTAAATTCAGAAAGGATGTTTGCGTGACACTCCTCTGTTTTCGCAATGAAGTTCAAATTAGCATTGAAAAAGACGCAAGTTTAAGTTTGTTCCACCTGAGCGAGTCTGACCGCAAGTCAGAGAACACTATGATATATCAAATGTGTTTGATGGATCACGGGAAGAGAGCAAGAATAGGCTTTCGTAGGCTACAGTCCAAGCTATGTCTTCCAATGGTGCGACTGCTGTTGGCATTCAAAGATTATCCAACTTGAATAAATGCTTAGAGGTAAGGATGACAGCAGTGGTGTGGTCTATGGCTATACTGATATCACTTATTATGGACATCTACATAGTGCATTGATGTGAATTGCACTACTGCTCTCTCATTTAGGTATTTTCACCTTACAGATTGCATTTGCTGGGGAGGCTTTCAAAGGTTTCCTAACTGTTATAATTTCTATTTGGCCCTGTTTATCAAAAGGCTCAGGTTATGGATGTGTCACTGCAACTTTTAAGGCCCTAAATTATATCACCTTTGCCCTTGATTCTAAGCAATGTTGTGCTGCTATTTTTATTGACTTGGCCAAAGCTTTGATACAGTAGACCATTCCATTCTTGTGGGCTGGCTAAGGAGCATTGGTGTCTCTGAGGGTCTTTGGCTTGATTTGGTAACTACCTCTCTCAAAGAGTGCAGTTTACAAAGTCAGAACATCTGCTATCTCAGCCACTGCCTGTCACCATGGGTGTGCCCCAAGGCTCCATCTTAAGGCCACACTCTTCTCAATTCACATCAACGACATACCTCAAGCAGTAGGCAGCTCTCTCATCCATTTATATGCAGATGATACAGTCTCATACTCAGCTGGCCCCTCCCCAGATTGTGTGTTAAATGCTCTACAACAAAAGCTTTCTTAGTGTCCAACAAGCTTTCTGCCCTTAACCTTGTTCTGAACACCTCCAAAACAGAGGTCATGTGGTTTGGTAAGAAGAATGCCCCTTTCCCACCGGTGTGATTACTACCTCTGAGGTTTAGAGCTTGAGGTAGTCACCTCCATACAAGTACTTGAGAGCATGGCTAGGCGGTACACTGTTCTTCTCTCAGCACATATCAAAGCTGCAGGCTAAGGTTAAATCTAGACTTTGTTTCCATTATCATAATCACTCCTTTTTCACCACAGCTGCCAAAGTAACCCTGATTCCGATGACCATCCTACCCATGCTAGATTACTGGGACGTAATTTATAGATCGGCACTTTTCAGTAGTGCACAATGGAGACTAACATCGGGGGCTAAGGATTTTCTAGAATAGTGTCCGATTCCTTGATGTAAATATTGAAGAGCACAGGGCTCAGATTGCAACCCTGGCGAAGGCCTTGCCCTGGGAAAAAATTATTGCTAATTTAGACGCTGCACGTATTGCCAGTATACTGTAAATGTATTTAGTTATGTCATATCTTTTACCCGCACACCACTTTCAATAACTTTGTAGAACAGTCCTGTATGCCAAATAGAATCAAATGCTTTTGGAAGTTAATAACGCAAGCGTAAATATTATTTTGGTTGACATGTTTATCTATCAGTGTGTGTAGAGAGATTGTAAATATGATTGGTACGTGCAATATTTTGGTGTAAATCCAATTTGGCTTTAACTCATGACATTGTGCTTATTATGGAAATGTAGAAGTCTTACATTTCTAATATTACGAAACCTTCCCCAAGTTACTTTTCACACAAATGCCTTTGTAATTGTTGGAGTCAAATGTTTCTCTGTTCTTAAAGATTGGGGTTATAAGTCCTTGATTCCCAGATGTCAAGTAAATAACCTACACTCAGGATCAAATTAAACAGTTTTAATATTCCTAATCCATTGAACTTCTCATGATTTTGGCATTTGTTCTACATTTGCATGAATTTGAATGGTGTTATTGACTGTTTAAAAATGGTTTGTCCCATATCACCATTTTGTTTTTGCTCATTCCTTTTCTTACATTTTTTTAATTTGCCAGAAGTTGCTTGTGTTTATGGACTCTTCTGACTCCTCTTTTTGGTCTCTTAAAAGTCTCACCGTAATGCAGGTGTAATTCACTATTATTTGTCTCTCTACTCTCTACTCTCACAAACTCCACTCTCCTCTCACTCTCACACTCTCACACTCTCACACTCTCACACTCTCACACTCTCTCACACACTCTCCACTCTTAAAAAAGTGTTATTTGCAGAGGATAGGGTTCTACCAATAACCATTTTATTCTGAAAGAACATTTTCTGGAATAAACTAATAAATACCAAGGAGGTCTCCAAACAGGTCAGGGACAAAGTTGTGGAGAAGTACAGATCAGGGTTGGGTTATACAAAAATATCTGAAACTTTGAACATTCCCACGGAGCACCATTACATCCATTATTTAAAAAATGAAAGAACATGGCACCACAACAAACCTGCCAGAGGGCAGCCCACCAAAACTCACGGACCAGGCAAGGAGGGAATTAATCAAAGTGGCAACAAAGAGACCACAGATAACCCCGAAGGAGCTGCAAAACTCCACAGCTGAGATTGGAGTATCTGTTCATAGGACCACTTTAAGCCTTACACTCCCACAGTGCTGGGCTTTACAGAAGAGTGGGCAGAAAAGCTATTGCTTAAAGAAAAAAATAAGCAAACACGTTTGTTGTTTGCCAAAAGGTATGTGGAAGACTCCTCAAACATTTGGAAGAAGGTGGGGGAAGAAGGTGGGGAGATGAAGAAGTTATGCAAGCTTAAGTTTTCTGTTTGTTTTTTTGTCTTATTTCTTGTTTGTTTATTTCACAATAACACATTTTTGGAATCTTCAAAATGTTGTGTAAATGAAATGATACAAACCCCCAAAAATCTATTTTAATTCAATGACAA